>NW_013666568.1:155035-182352 GCF_000517525.1 Limulus polyphemus | reverse complement strand
CACAAGAATGTCGAATCTGAATCACTTGAAAAAAACACGGGGGTGCTTAACTTTTTTCCAGGTGTATATATACTTCATTTGAAGAATAAAACCTCAGCTTTCTGTTACTTTTAAATAATATAGTATAAAAAGTTAGAGAGAGCTATTGGCAATTTGTGAAAGAGGATGTGACAGGTGGATGAGGCAAGAGGATTTTATTTTCTAGTTTATGATTCCATAAACAAATAAGATTGAAGGCTATAACAATTATGTTTTGCTTTAGTAATATGTATATTATAATTGGTAATGTACGGTGAATTCTATACTTCTCAGAGGGGTTGTAAATAAATTAGAGAAGAGGGAAGACCTATAGAACAAACATCAATTCTCATACCAGGGGAGATTGAGGATTTTTTAAAAATATTTCCTTATAAAAACAAGAACTTAAAACTTGTATAATATTAAAATTTAGTTCATTAACTATGTTTTGATGCCAAATTCATTCTTATACAATTATAATAAAGTAGTTTAATTAAATTTTGAATGTAACTCTCTAAAAGGTCATACCTGTAGCAAGATTCTTAACAAGAAGCTTCTAACTTGAGAGATCTAGTTAACCTAAGAGAAATTTGTGTTGAAAATTTTTCATCAAAGAAAAGGTTATTACCTAGCATGTAAAGCACCAAAACTGCTACTTTGTGAAAAGAGGAGAAGGAATATATTTCACAAGACAACACAACTTAGTAGACTCGTGTAAAAAATATACTTACTTCTGTATAAGCCTGGCACATTTCTTCATAAAAGTTTTGATGTTGATGAATAAGGTCTTCCAGCTCTGACACTTCTCTTGGAACACTGATTAACTGACAGTTCTTGGTCCAAGAGGGGACACTGTTTAAATACTAAACAAAAGTGTTACTGACTATTATAGAACAGAATAATGCTGTATAATCAACAAGAATCATCACACCATTAACTCGTAAAAAATCTGAAAGGTAAACTTTCGTAGCTTTCAGTAACCATTACTGACTGAAACAGTATGCAATTTATTTTTTTAGGTTTAAATTTTCACTTGCACACTTTTCCATCAACCGTATCTTCTTTCAAAGAAAAGAACATGTCCAGTAAATGCATACCAGGATACAAGTCTTTTTTTTTCTAAGCTAAGCTAGAACGATGTTAAAATGTAGAACAATATTTACAAACATATTTACTTGTAAAGCCAAAACAAATGTAAAATTGCACAATGTTGTTAACAAAAATTATGTAGCTATGTTTATCAACATTCATATTCATTGGTAATACAAATTTATTAAAAATATGCACTATTTCATAAAGTTCTATTTTTCAACAAGGACACTTTCATTTATGCAATCAAGTTTACGAACTTTTATTTGTGCTGTCAATACGTATGTCCACTTTGGAAACCACCTGAAGATAAACTATTTTTAACCATGTCAGTGCACATATACACTTCTACAGCCACATCTACACACAATTATAATACTATATATTCATCCACTATTACAACAGTTTAATAAATAGATTATACCTACATGCACACGCACCCACTACTAAATAAATATCAACATAAATCCACTTGGACACACACTTTTTCCAGCAAAATGAACACATACACCCACCCCAGTTAATTTTTAACAACTGAATCATCAAATACACATACACTTGTTCAGAAGCATCTGTATATACTTAATTATAAAACGATGTTTATGCATGAACATACACTATCCATGCCCAAATGTAATTCTTGTGTGGAGAATAGAAATATTCAAACCTCGAAATTGAGCAGATAAAACTTGTCCACAAACAAAACAAAGTTGCCAATCTGTGATTTTTGGAAAACTGAGCTCACTGCATAATTTGTTTTACAGCTTCCAAGCTTTAAAACTAACAAAATCATAAAAATATTGTTTAAACCTGGGATTGTTCTCTTCCTTGCAATCTATTTGCCACAGAGTTTCCTTTCTTCCTCGTATAGTTATAAGTTTCAGATGCAGTTCATGTTAATGATTTTCTATTTTTATATTGTAAAGTTAACAAATAAAGTATATACTGGTTCCTTTGCTTGTTTACTTTGATGAAGTAACTACTTTTACAGTTCCTTTCTGCTATAAAAAAAAAAATCACACTTGTAATTAAACTAATGGTTCTTATAGTGGATTTTGCCTCAGCATGTTTTTACAGATGTAGGAGGGGTCTTTTTAAAAATAGGTATACATAATTTCTGAAAGGATTACGAGTAATTTTCATAAAAATAAGATATAGAGAGACAATACTATATATTATTTACCTATATTAGTTTTAATGACATACATAACTTTTATGGTAAAATTGCCTTCAACACGGAGGGTCAGCACGTGAGGAAATTAGGCATATGATTGTATTTTGCTAATAAACATATGTGAAACCTTGCTATTAGGCTAATGTTTACAGAAATGTTACATAACTGTACATAAAAGTTACGTCACATAATGGGTTTTATTTCACTGAAATTTTTTAATTTATCTGAACAAAATCTAACTGAGGCTCAAAAACAATCAAGAATATAATGTTCTATATTTAAAGTGTATGTGTTTCTGATATAATTTCATTTCTCAATTTTTAACTTTTATGAATGCAAATGCAGAAATAGCAAAAATATGCCACCAGACAATGAGGGGTTAAACAAACATACACACAATTACTCGTCTAGTGATATCAGCCAATACACGTACATTCAAATCAGCACACAATCACCTGTATAGGTCATACCATCACATCCACTCCCTTGCATAGTCATATCAGTACACAATCATTTGAATAGTCATAAACCAGCATAATCATTCACTAGCATAGTCATACTAATACAAATATATACTTGAAGTCATGCCAGCACAAATATTAACCTGCATAGTCATACCAGCACACCCATTCACTTCCATAGTCATATCAGTACAAACATGTATTTGAATAATTTTACCAGCACACCAATTCATTCGTTTAGTTATATTAACACACATTCTATTTCATATCATGTCAACCAACACATTCACTTGTACAGTCATGTCAACCAATACATCTGCTTTTACAGTGATGTAAACCAACACAATGTAAATCTGTACAGTCATTTCAACCAACACACTTACTATTAAACCCTCTGACTTATAATGAAAGTTTTCAATTTGCTTTACCTGTTCTGCCTTCTGGTGAAACAATACTGACAGAGATAAGACAGTTGTTCTCTCATCTAGTCCAGCAGCAAACTGCTTCCATGTTCGGTCTAGTCGTCCTGCAGTTTGTTGAATAGCACTACTGGCATAATGACCAGAATCAATCAACCTGGAAGCTGCCGTGAGGATACGGTTGATTGTGGTGTAGACATTCTATACAAACAAAAAAAAATCCAGGTTATTAGGTACATATTCTGTGTACATTTTTGCCTCAATTAATGATAATAATAATAATTTAATAATAATATAATTTCCTTCATCCAATTGCAGCTTCTTGATTGATTCAGATGAGAAAAAATTTTAAACATTCTTCCTTAGAAACCAGCCTTTTATTTGGAAAATAACAACCACTTCTAACACCTCTATTTCAGACAAGAGACTTTTTCAAGCAAATTTATGAATAAGGAAAATTTATAACAAGGAACCCACTTTTTAAAAAATAAAAGTTGAGACATTGCCCAGTCAAGCTGTCTCAAAGAGAGTTAAATCTAAGCCTGACTGCCTGCGCTCATTTAGAGTGAAGAGTACATTATATTAAAACAGTTGTTGAGCCTTACCACACTGTTAAAATTACTGTCATCACATTTGTTCATGCTTTATAAGATGACTGTGTACCTTCACAACAACTCTGTAGCACAGTATCCATTGCAAAAGGCTGTGTCAAAAGATCACCATGTTCAAGGAGAACACTCCTCCCAGCAGAATTTCCTTAATCCATCCAGTGTATGAGAACAATGGTTTCCAAGCACTCCTTTCAACATTCTAATCCCACATAACTCTGTAAGCACTGCATCTGTATGTCTTCAGATGGAATAGCAAGAATAAATGTTTCATTATTTGGCTACTTCAGGTATGTAACTGCTGAACAGATATCTTCTATATGCAACTTGTGTACACATGACTTATGGGGCAAGTGGGTAGCTTTTGCCACTGCCCTTTGTGTTCATAAGTTCTCACCTGACAAGATACCACACTCTTCTTACAACAGTTGGGGTATAACTTGTTGTAGGTCTCTTTCAGTAATGGTCCTGGTGCCCTAAGCTGTACCATATTCCTCTGTTTTCCAATGTCATTAACTATAGGGGATTTTTTGATCTTGGAAATAATTTTCAATCTGAGCAGATCTTTATGACCCAAGTGTGTGCATATTTTCAGTTGGAAGGGACTGCTACATATCATTTCCAAAAGGTATTAATTTTCAATGACATGCTATCCACAAATATCAAAGTATCAAAATGTAGTTCTGATACATTCTTTCCCACCACAACATTATATTGGCTGTTGCTGTTGTGCAATTTGCTGATTTGCATATTCAAAATCATTTTAATATAATATACACAACCTCTATGTATATATTGATATATATATAATAACAGAGACTGCATATGTGTGTGTGTGTGTGTGTGTGTGTGTGTGACCACCATAGCTCAAAGAGGAAAGAACATAGAGACTTGAAACTCTGCACACATATCATGGAGATTCTGAGGGTGTGCACCTCAGTATTATTTTCTAGATTTGACCCAAAAAAAGTTTGGCTAGTTTTTTTGCCCTGTAGTTTTGCTCTATATTCCTTAAGCCCCATAATTCTGCTTCCTGAAGGTCCATAGAATTTTTTTTTTTTTTTTCTAATTCTCACTTACTGAATGAACAATATGTGGAGGTTTTCTGCCAAATACTCTTTTTTCAACACAAACATGAGAAGAAAATACAAATCTGAGAAATAAAAAATAAAGTTGAATTGAACTAAGTTTAGGTAATGGCAATAAACAATGGGAAGAATATGAATCAGAGAATATTGGAGAATGAAAATAATTCAAATAAAAACATAGGAAGAATAAACGAATCTGAGAAGCTAAATTAAAACTGTTTGCTTGTAAAAAGAGTTGAATTGAATTAAGTTTTGGAAATGGCAATAGACAAATCAATTAAAGAATTGGCACATTGGGGTAGCTATAGAAGTAATTAAGGTAATGGAGACCTCTGTGAATCATGAGAGGGCCTTAGAAAATACAATGATGTTTATTTAAACACTAGCATTTTCATCAGTATGAAATGCATAGTTCTGTCCACTCTAGATGCACATATGTTGACATGAAAGGTTTCATTTGTTCTAGTTATATGAAAGGTGTCACAGAAGACATTTCAGTTATATGAATAGTACAGATTCTGTTTCATGATACTAATAGCAGCATAATTCTAACTGCATGGAATGTACAGCATTACTTAAATGAAGGATGTGGCAGCTTTATAAATTAATTATACAAAGGGTATAGCTTGATTCACATATTCACAATAATGTTTTACCATTCACTTTGAAGAGCATAGGAGCAAACATTCTAGTTACATTAAACTTTTAACAGCATACACTTAGTTTACATTATTCAATTAGCACTATATAACTTCATTGAAACGAAGGACTAGCATCATTTACCGTAATTACAGAGAAGGTTTAACTCTTTTGCTACAGGTATGTTAAAGCGTGCCTGTCACAGTCTTTTACAGTTATATTCAGAATTTAATTCAAACTATTTTATTATCATTTTACATGAATGAACTTAGCAAAAGAATTTAGTTAATGAATCAAATTTTTATATTACATAAGCTTTAATTTCTTATATTTAAATAAATCCTCAATCTCCCCCTTAAATGACAATCGTGACATCTGTTCCCTAGACCTTGCCCATTCTGTAACTTATTTACTGCCTCTCACAGAAGTACAGTTTAACAAAATTACTCATTATAATATGGATATTACTAGGGCAATGTCTAATTTTTATAGCCTTCAATCCTTTTTTGTTTACAGACACATCAACTAGAAAATCAGACCCATTTAACACACCCATCAGTCACATCCTCTCTTTCACAAATTGCCAATAATTCTCTCTAACAATTTCTCTTATACTATTTATAACCAACAGAAAGACAGTTTTAATCTATCAAGTAACATATTGCATTGCATCATTTTCAGTACAGAACACTGTCTGATTCGTCTTCAGTTTGAAAGTGTCTTGCAGTGTTCAGATCAAGATGTTTATGGAATTATTTAAGGCTCTTAAGTCATAATTATAAACCAGTTAAATAATAATAATTACAAGACATTGTTTATTTCGTGAATGTTATTATTCTGTGTTCTTAGGTGCATTAAGTATAGAAAAATTATTTAGTGTACTAATATCATTAGTATTAAAAAAGTAGCCCTAAAAATTATCAGCAACCAACAGCAAACAAACAAGAGGCCAAAAGTAAGTACTATACTTCTTATTTCTGATGTATATTTTTTATTTATTGTCACAGAAGTAACTAAGATATAAAAATTGGAAACTTATTACTTTAGACAAGGTTGGATTGGGTAATGTTTAGCATTTCAGGCTGAAAGAATCAACACTATAGTATCTTTTGTTGTCAGAGTTTGACTTGTTTAAATAGAACAGATTGCCAGAGCTGTGAGAGAACAAAGGTCACATCGTGAAATTGCCAACTGGACAAAGAAACAGTTAACCTGTTGAATTCAGGCACACCTTACTGGTTCAATTCCACTAGGAAATCATGTAGAAAATTAAGTTTAGCTCAACAGCTTTTTTCTAACAGAATTGACTTTAGTTGAACTAAACAATCTTTAAGTACGATCTTCTGTAGTATTGTTAAAATAGTTTTTCATTTGTTTACATTTATCCAGTCTTATTATTTCACACTTAAAGAAACTCAGTTATCAAATACAGAACAGTCCCCTTATTTCTTGATCAAACCTGTTATTAGTTGGATTATCTATCCAACACTCATCAGAAATTGGTTTTACCTGAAAATATGACAGGCTCATGTACTATTGTTGGACATTTAGCAGGTCACAATACAAGAGTGATTGCTTACTATCTAACATATCTATTTGCTAATGATTGTTTCTAACATTGGTAATAGTTTGCCACAGTGGTTCAAACAATTAATAAAATAGAAAAACAACATTAAGGAAATTACAGCACATAAAAAACAAACATTTTTCATACAGACACCTTAAACAAAAACACTTTGTTGTTGTTATAGGGTGTGTATGAGGAAAAATTCTTATGTCCAAGATACAAAAAACAAAAGTATATATTACCACTGATACCACTGTAAAAAGATAAAATACATCTTACCATTGATGCCATTGCAAAAATATTATGCTCTTCTTGCAAATCTTTGGATTCTTGAAAAGAGCAACCAATCTCCACATAACTGATTAGAAAATGGTCTCGGTTATGGAATATCCAGTCGTACATCTGTATATAAAAATAATACAAAAAAGATAATTTTGTTACCTCACCTTTGTAAAAAAAAAATCAAATTTCAAAACTTAATTACATTATCCATTTAAAAATATCAAATGTAAAAACTTCTTTAATTTTTGACATTGTTTTTATCATATGAACACCTGCAGATATAACACTCCAAAAATCTCATCCTGAAAATCCCCTTTATACTCTAACATGTAGTACAATGTATTTGAAAACATGTTTAATTTTTAGTATCATAGTGTTCAAAAGCAAGTGTATTTTTATCTAAAAAAATGACTAACCACTCTTGTATTTAACAAACACAAACATGTAATCTAATATAATCTAATACAAATTGTTCAACTGATCCATATGTGTAAAACATTTTATATATCTCTGCAATGGTCAGAAAAATAAATGTAAATAAACCTTTATAGTAATTAATGATCTTATCAAAAGTTGAGACCATAAATTTCTTTAAAGTATAGTTTCAATATAACCTTTGACTCCATTTTCTTTACTTCTTTCAAAGTACTTTAATTATTAAATTTTGAGGAATTTTGTTGAGCAGGACTTTCTACTCCATTTAAATTCTTAAAGGTAATTCTCTTATAGAAATTATTTTTTAACATAATTTTTGCAGGTGAACTAAAGAATCTTATGTACGAAATACTTGTACTGAAATGCATTTATTTAAGTATACAGTTTAAATATTGTCTGGATATCTTTACAAACAAAGGTATTTCTAGCTTAAAATCAATGTTTTAATAATTAAAAACAGGAATAACAAGAAAAAAAAACTACTAAACTGTGATCACTTAAAAACTGAAAAAGAAAATCACCGAACCTTCTGAGCATCTTGTTCAAATAAACGCAACTGATAACACTGTTCAAGTTTGGCTTTCCGGACATGCCATAGCTGGCCTATGTGTCTTTGATTCACATGAACATTGTCCAGCATTCTCATTATGTGTGAGATAGCACACTGGAAGTCTGTATTTCCAGCCACAGTGGGAGGTGCACTGTCCCGACTTGAATAACCAGAGTCAGATGATCCTCCACTACTTCCACCAGTGACATAACTTAATCTGGAACACAGATATCCACTCTTAAAGCTTCCAACTGTGACACAAAAATAACACTAAAATTTTCACTAGTGAAACAGATTAACCTAAGATGCTGACAATTAAAATTTCCTCCAGAGTAGCAGCTTTGCCTGTACTATATATATACGTTAATTGGTGAACATTTTCAAGAATGACCTGTTGTGAAACAATTATATCAACTATAAATAATGTTTCCACAAACAGCATAGACTTCACTTGTACAACATTATACCATTTGTTAACAATTCCCATATGACTATCATTTCAGTTAACACTATCAGCATATCAGAAGAATCTGCTTAAATGCTTATATACCCTCACAGAAAGTATAGAAACTACTGACATATCATACAGAATGTTCCACACTTGTGTACAGATTGTTCTTGAACATTCTGAATAACATGGACTACTTTGGAATATTCTAGAATATGTAGAATATTCCACAATAATATGCTAGCACATTCCAGAATAATCTAATTTGGTGTGATTTACTTGTTTATATATATTGGAACAAAATGAGGGGGCAAAAGTGCTGTAAATTAAGATATCAAACATAAGGAGTACCGTATGTCTTTGTGTGTGTATATGTCTACACATATATATTTTTTAACATAAAACAAGCTTTATCCAAAATGCTTCACAAATGGATACTTCAACAAAAAGTAAGACTACAATTTGACTACTTGGTTCAGAAGAAACTGAACTAACAGAAAGAAAATAACCTTCAAATAGATAGATTTTTTTACATCACTCATAGAAATGACCAGACCCCAATCAAGGTCCCAGAAGATAAAGATTTTCTTCTTGTTCAGAGGGAAAGAAGTAGTCATGGTTTCATGGGCCAGGTAGATATGGTTCTTTCTTTAAAGGAATCAATGGCTGAGAAAAAAAGTTGGGCAAGTATGGACAGAAAACAGCATGCACAGCTGCAACAGCAGACCTTGAATTAAGCCGCAAGTTGTTGGGAATCATCCCACAACAGTGATGAGGACATAGGAGCAATATATAGAGTATTTGTTTTGAATAGTCCGTATGCAAAGTGATTTTCATGTTAAGATAAAAAAAACCTCCTAGATATATTTCAAATGTTTGTTTTCAGTAAAATTTTATATTTTATCTGTTATTTTCTCTACCCTAACTCTATACAAGGTTGGTCAATTTGACCAAAAATAAATAGATAAATCTAAATTACACACCTTTTCTTTCTAGAATGACTTCAAATATAACATGAAACTGCCTTCATTTATTCTAAGTAGCTTTAAACTCATAACAGAATATATATATTTATAATTAAAGTTTATTGTTTTACTGCCCTTTTAACCATGTATAACTACTATTTGTGCCATTAAAAGTTGCAAATCACTCGGGGAATGTGCAGCTCACATTACGCTGTTGAATTAAATTACCTGAACTGCTCGTGTGCTTGCCTTGTGAAATATTTTTATTATATTATTTTTTTTTTATCTAACCTTAACTTACCTCAAGAGATCCCTATTTTTATATTTTAGTAACTATTATAATAATAAATAAAGAATAAACATGAAAAACAAGAAATAAAGTACTTATCCGTGTCTTCTTTTTGCTGTTGACTGTCAATGACACTTAACTCTTTCAGCACGGGCTTGGTCCCTGGGACCAACCTCGTAACCATTTTGTGCTTGTTACAGTTTTCATGCTATAACTTTTAAATTAGTAAGCAAATGTTAACGAAATTTGGCAGTTTACCAGTAAACATTACAAGGCTTTCATACACAAGATATCAGATTTTTTTATTAAGTCTTAAGATTTGTTAAGCAATGTTTTTCTTGTACCTTTTTTCTTTTTGCATGTTCCCTATCTAACATGAAAAGTAATTTTCATTTTAAGATTAAAAATACTTTTATGCACCAGAAAATCTTTATAACATCTGAATAGTTATCAAATTTTCCTTAAGAAAAACTATATTTCATCTAATATTTTCACTAACGAATCTCTGTACAGGTTCAGTCAATTTAACTGATCTAGTAACCACAAAATGTCCTAGAATGACTATAGTTTATAACAAGAAAACACAAATGTTTAAACTAAATAGGTCAAATATCATAACATTATTCATTTATATATATATTTAGTATATTGACCTTTCAGCCGTGGCTGGCTAACATTAACAATACAGAAGTTAGAATGACGTGGAACATGTGCACTCATGTTACCATATCCAATAATATAAACCTCACCTCTAGTCTTCAGAAAGTGACCTGTCTTGGTTGTCTTTTAGTAGACTAGTACTTTGTAAAATACAGTCACATTTCAATTATTATACATAATATTGGTATAAATATTATTACTATTTACAAACAAGTTCTTAAACTTATTTTTCTTAAAACATAGAACATTAAATAAAGAAATAAAGCAAACAATTATCACTTATAGGTACGACCTTTGTACTCGGGTTGCTGCTTGTGGTAGGCTGCTAAGCCTCATAAAATTTCGCACTTGAAGGATGTGAAACAAAATAGGTTTTATATATATGTATATTTGAAATAACCAACTTGTTTATTTTTATCTTCAATATCTAATTATTGAAACATAATCAGATATATATATAATACTTGAAATAACCAAAATATCATAAATTATTATACCAATACCATAGAATTCCACTATAATTCATCAAGCTTAGTAACTAAGCTGTATTTGGGTCTGAAAAATATGAAATTTCGAACAGACTTAAGACTCACCTTACAAGCATGAAGATTTGTATCAAAAAAACATGATGTTGTAATACTTGAAATTGACTGAGAAAGCCACTAGAGGGGCATTCTGAGCTTTTAATTGGTTATTCACATTTCATAGACAGAAATAAATGTATATCAGGTAGCATTTCCAAAAATGGAAAGATGCGAGCGGGGCCACTGTTTTTGATTCAGTACATGAGCAATATCTCAGCAAATAGAAAAGATGGGAGGCTCTAAATTTACATCCTAGCTGAAACTATAGACTATGAAACTATAGACTTAATATACTGACTTCACAAACATCTAATCTGAACCAATACTGCACTTAACATACCACTGGACACATAAAAATTGATGTTTAGGTGTGTATTTTTAATATTTACTTTTAAATTAAGAAACTAAATAATGTATAATACTAAAAATTTGAATTATAATCTACAGTTTCATACCAAACTTACCGACATAAATTCATAAAATAGAAGTTCAATAAAATTTTGAATGTAAGTCAACAAAAGTGATGATATGGCCTTTGACCAGTGTTGAAAGGGTTAACCATTAAAGCTTAATTTATACGTTAACAAAAATGTTCAATCAACAATCTCACTATCTCTATTTTTCAGCAACAGCCCTATGAAAAACCTTAAGTATGTTTTCTGATATTTGCTATTCAGCAAATGCTACAATTCAAAATTTCATGAACATTTGTAGACTACGTTATGAGGCTTTTAGAAAATAATTTATTGTACTCTCTAAATATAATATTTCCTAAACCCAGTAAAGAGAAACACAAGTTTGTTAAATACACTTTTTTTCCATTTCATCAATTATAGTTGAAAAGTAACAAGGACGTTTTTCAGGTTTTATACATAAATGTGCGTGGTTGGCTTGTCTAAGTTATCAGTTTATTATGTAATTCATAATAATTAATACACCAATTATCAAGTTTATAAACAAAATGGGTCAAGTTCTGATGAACTGTATGCTTAATTAAAAGAATAAGTTAATGAGGTGATCCATAACTGCCTAATGAATAAATATGAACAGTCAAGAATCTTAACTGACCAGCAACTATCTGTTAA
The DNA here is from genome assembly GCF_000517525.1 of Limulus polyphemus. NCBI lineage: Eukaryota > Metazoa > Arthropoda > Merostomata > Xiphosura > Limulidae > Limulus > Limulus polyphemus. The sequence goes on along the minus strand of NW_013666568.1, from coordinate 169,991 downwards.
ACAACCTGTAAGATCATGATATTGAACTAATATACAGAGAATAATCCTTTCACCACTAATACATTACTTATGTTGCTTACTTATCAGCTGAATACTCTCTTACAAGGGAATTTTTTTATAACGAAGATGTTGGTAAAAACATATTCTACACTAACAAACTCTAAGATTAGCTTTTTAATCAATATGTAAATTTTTAAGGGATCTTTATTGCTTATTGTTATGTAGGTTTATTCACTGCACCTAATTTTAAGCTAGAACTACAATGAGATGATTACCTGTGTAACACTTGCTGGCCTTCATAATCAATGTTTTCTAGAGGAGTTTGTACAACTTTTTTTATACTATTGTGGTCTTCTACCATTCTTTTGGCTCCATTGATATCTTCAGCAAAGTCATTCCTCAACAGATCCTCCTTGATCCGATCCATTCGTTCCATTACATCCAAAGTTTTAGACATAAAGCCTTCTACAGCCTAGAAAGTAAAAATACATACTTGTGATAAAAATGTAAACACTTGTATTTACTAATCTATTTCAACCAAATAATTTCTATGTATTAACTCTATCGCAACAGGTCATGTGTCAAAGGCCATGTCATCACATTTGTTTACTTGCATTCAGATTTTATTGAACTACCATTTTATGAATTTATATCAATAAGTTTGGTATTAAATTGTAGATTATAATTCAAATTTAGTCTTATACATTAGTTAATTTCTTAATTTAAAACACCTAAATACTGATTTTTGTGTGTCACGTGGTATGTTGAATGCAGCACTGGTTCAAATTAATGTTTGTGGTGTCAAAATACAGTCTATAGTTTTGTACGATTTAGGAACTCAAACTTCCGATATTGACAAGCTAGAATACAAAAAAAGAACCTTTTTTCTATTTGCTAAGATATCACTCATATACTGAATCAAACACAGTGGCCCCCCCTGCCCAACTCTTTCCATTTTTGGAAATGATCCCTTATATACACTTTATGTATGGCATGAATAACCGATCAAAAGCTCAGAATGTCCCCCTAGTGGTTTTATCAGCCATCTTGAAGTGTTATAGTATTAATCTTGTTCTTTTCACACAAGATTTCAAACGATAAGGTAAGTCTTTAGTGAGCTTGAAATTTCATATTATTTTTAAACCCAAATACAGCTTAGTTACTAAGCTTGATAAATTATAGTGGAATTCTATGGTATTGATATAGTAATTTATGATTTTTTTTTGTTTATTTAAAATGTATATATATATAAAACCTTAAAAAAAAAATTATTTTCACATCCTCCATGTGGGAAATTTCATAAGGCTTAGCAAGTTATGACAAGCAGCAAACAAGTACAAAGGTCGTAACCATAACTAGAAGAGATAATTGTTTGCTATACTTCGTTATTTACTGTTCTATGTTTAAAAAAAAATAAATTTAAGAACTTATTTTTAAATAGTATTAATGTATATACATATATAATGTATAATAATTGAAATGTGACTGTATTTTCAAAGTACTATTCCACAAAAACACAGCCAAGACAAGTCACTTTGTGAAAGCCAGTTTATATTATTGTAATTTCTGTATTGTTAGCAAAGCACAGCTGAAACGTCAATATAATAAAAATAATAAATATATATAAATGTATAATATTATGAGATTTAAGCTATTTAGACTAAACATTTGTGTTTTTGTGTTATAATCTGTAGTCATTTTAGAATGACAAAAAGCATAATTGAAATATATTTCCTAATTTTTTATGGTGGTTACGAGGCTGGTCAAATTGACAGACCCCATAGAGTTAGATTAAAGAAAATAACAGAAAAAATAAAGTTTTACTGAAAACAAACATTTGAAATGTATTTAGGAGGTTTTAGAGATTACACAAATAATATTTTAGATTTTGGGGATGAACAATAGTTTTTCAGTTTTAACGTGAAAATCACTTCATACTTGGACTGGTGACAAAACAGATTCAATACTTTCACAAACAAATCTATAATAAAAGTACTTCATTAACAAATCTTATTTTTTTGTGTAAGAAAGACTTGTGATCCTTACTAAAAGTCTACCAAATTTTGTGAAGATACACTTACTACATTAAAAGTTATAGTATATATACGTAACTCGTGTATATTATACCGAGACTGTTGCAAAAGGGTTAACATGTTTGTATATAAATCATTCCTTAGATGTTCAATATAAGAATGCCACTCTTACTTATGGACCCTAGATCTTAAAGATCTTACCTGCAAAATAAATCACTTTCCACTCAGCTTTACAAATCTAAATTTGTTTTTATTTACTTGCCCTGAATGTTGTAAATATATCAATGCCATTTACAAGTTTTACATCATTAAATATATTGTTTCCTAATTGTATGTTAAAAAATATCCCTCCTTACATTTATTAACCTAACAAGTGGTCAACTGTCCAGTCCTTACTTACCAGTTTTAAACACTGTAACTATAAAAAACCCTAACTACCAATTAAATCTCCTGTAAACACATCTCTGTTGATTTACTATACTATAAGTGAGATAACTCCATAAATCCAATTTTATAAATAGCAAACAGTCACTGCCCTTGTCAGTCTTGCACTCTACAACTATACCACTTCCCCTTAATACTTTCATGTCTGAAATTAACTAGTTTTATTTCCTAACCTGACAAGTTGCAAACACATCATCACCACCACCCCTTACTGACCTTACATGTTTTGGATTAATCATTCCTTATTTACTACTTACCAGTCTCAATTCAATCCACTGGTTGTGGTCATAGGGTAGTGTACCATCTAGATCAGCAGTCAACTGTGACTGGTCAATATACTTTGATAAGGTTTCTAATGATATCATACTGGTCTGTTAAATCAGAAAATAATAAAATATGTTAGTTATAACAGTTTGGTTAAATACTTAAGTAAATCAAGTTACAAATTCATGCTGATTAGATATATATATATATATATTACATTTTAACATCAATTATGTAATTAAAAAGACAACTACCACATGTCTACAATGTGATTAAGTCTGAGTACAAGGATTTTAGTCTTTATTGTGTGATATCAAAACTAGCTATGAGTAAAACCTCATGAAAATTTTAAGTCAATAAAATCTTTTATATGAATACTCATCATTGCTTAAAAATGCTACTTATTGTTAGGACAGTTTTTTTTTATGCAGATGCAAAATTGAACATTAAAATGCATCCCAATAACAATACTCATTGCTACACTACAAAATAAGTTTTGTGGCGCATTATAAAAGAATACAGGAACACACTGGAGAAGTTAAAAACAAAGGCTGTATTACCATTACTACAGAGTTCCAGCATAATTACTTGACAAGTCATCTTGTAAACTACTTCTCCACACAAGCATTACCACTCACCTCAAACTTGTATTTTGAGCTTCCTAAACTGGTTCTCTGTTTTTGCCAGAAGTTTTCTGGTTTGATAATGTACGCTGTGTGGATTTTGGCTGGAAAACTTTCCTGTGAGGTCATCAATAAGTAACATAGAATTTTAATTAAAATATTAAAAACAAAATAACTGTACAGTCTCTACACTGTTTTGCAAAAAGCAATTACTTGTAACTGAAAACTAAATCATGCAAACAAGAATAACAAAAACTTTGAATTGCTTTTGTATAAGATTAGATTTGAAATTACTATGGGAATTTCACCCTAGAACTGCATATTACACAAAAAAAAATTATATTTACAATTAATTTTAACTTCTGTGAAACAAAGCATGTGAAACAGCACAAATAACACAAGTTTCTTATTAACACAAAAATTAAATACAATCATAGTTTTTAATTATTATGAAATAAAATCAACAATATAGTAAATGTTTACCTTTTTAATTGGATCTAGATCATTATTGAAGAACACAATAACTAGTAAAACTAAGGTTACAGTATTGATGAATAATAGTATGTAAATCACTACTGGAAGGCAAGCATAAGAAATAGGTATGAAATGATATTTTTGAACAGAACAGCAAAACTTTCACATCTTAAAGGTCATATAATTGACAACTCTGATGTTTACAGTTGAGTAGTACTTAAGCAACTAAAATACAAATGAACGTTGTTTGTGTCTTATTTAAGCAGTTCATTATATTTGTGAAAAATCAAGAAATGAAGTTGAAAAGTTTCAGCTATACCTGTAGCACTTTCAGAATTGGTTTAACAGTGTTCCATGTGGCACCTCGCATGTCAATCACAACAGAGAATCCAACTTCCTTCACATCATCACTGAAACAAAAGTTAGTAACCTCATCAGAAAAAGCAACTAAAATATCTGATGGCTGCCCAAAGCAATACTCTTTATGTGCCATAATGATGTAGACAGGCTATCTGAATGTTTGTAACAGATTACCCAAACAGTATGTATGCTTCAACAAATATGTATACATTTGTTACAAAATAAAAGATGCAAATCTCAGTCATAAATTAAAATTTTATCAATGCCATAAATGGTAAAAAAACTCTCTCTCATGGTACAAAATCTAATACAAAATCAGTTGATGTTTTGCAATATCAAAACCATTAACTGTATCAACAAAGTTACCTGGGTATGCTTGCTAGATATGTCAACAGTCGTCTTAGGTCTTCAGTTTTTAGTCTCTCTGGAAGATTTCTAGCAGGAAAGGTTAGAACAGGCCCTCCTCTCCTGTCTCTTCCACCTGCAATCATATAAAGATGGATCTTTGACTTTCATAGACTGATTTATTAAGTAACTCATGTTGTAATTAACAAAATATTGGTTTTATAAAAAAAAATACCATGTACAATACCTTTTGTGTGTTCAACATTAACATACAAAAATAAATTTATTATTTAACACAAATGAAATTAGAAAATACAAGGATAAGAAGAGTCCTGTATCCCAGCTCATAAAGGCTGGAGGCCCAGGGATTGTCTAGACCGCCAAAAACCAGCAGGGTCTACATGATGTGGTATGTTCTAGGCCATTTTGGAGAACTCAATATTTGCATTATTTACTGTTAGAATAATCAGTAAATACTGGACTTTGCTATCTTTAGCTACTTGAACTGTTCTAGAGATCAAAATTACAGACCAGTTAACAAACAGTTCATTTCATGAAATATTTAGACATGTACTATATACAACTGTTTATAATTGCATTGATTAGAGCAATTAAGGATAAACTGATTAAATGATGAAATATTGATGCAATACTTGTAAAAATCAGTCTCCACTAAGGCAAGTTACTAACAATTCTTTTACAAATGGAATCTTAAAAGATATGGAATATTAACTAAGTTTATTCATAAACCTTCGCCTATCCTACTCTTTTTTGTGTGTTTGCAGACTGATGCATGCTGGAATTTATATTCATTGTGACAACCATTTTTTTGTGAGTTCTGACTAATAAAGGAACATGATAATGTAATAGCAGATAATGAATTAGATCAGTAACACACAAAAGTTGGTTGTAATGTTTTCTTTTCCTTTTTTATGAAATTAGCTGAACAAGATCTGACAAGAATTTAAATAAAAAAAGTCTTGCTAAGTCATAAAGTGTAACAAAACACTTTTAGACTTTTTAAAGAGGAAGCTTTATAATTAACATTATATACTAAACATTAATGTTAAGAGTATAATGCTTTATGAGATCTATGGTTACAAAATGTCCTTAATTAGTGAAAACAATTTCAAGAATTTTATTGTATACCTCCTATCCCAATTTTTTTTTCATTAAAATTCATGTTTTGGTGAAGAAAAGAAAGAAATAACTAAATAAATACCCAGTTAGCCTGATGAATAATAATGGATAATTAATGGTATGTCACATGTTATCCAAACACCTATAGTATTTTAGGTTATTAGTGGTGAGTAGAAAACTATACATCAAAACCAAACAAACTGCTTAAATTCCACCACTGTACAAGGCCTACTTTATTTATTAGGTTCCCTCTTCCAAAATAAGTTGTGAATTCACCAAAACTAGTCTGCTGCTGTGGAAGTAGCGAACCAGAGAATAGATTAGGCCTCTACATCACTTTTTCTTCACTTAAATTCATATTTTGGTGAAGAAAAAATTAACAACTAAATAACTAACCAGTTAATCCACTGAATAATAACAAACAACTAATTATGATGGTATGTCATGCTATTGAAATACATAAAGTTCTTTAAGTTATTTGTGGTGAATAAAAGGCTATACATCAAAGCCAAACAAATTGAAATTTAATAACTTAATTGAACACCATTGTGTTCCAACCAGAGAAATATGTAAAACATCATAATTTTGAAAGTTTTATTTTAAACTAATGGGGTGGAAAACATATAGTATGTTATCATATCATGCTATTTCTTAAATCCCATTCTACTTGTAGTAATGCCATAAACTCTGTTAATGTAACAAAAGAGGCTATAGTAAATCAACAGATAATGTAATATTAAGTTACTTGAATTAATTATCTAACTACAGCTGTTAGAAATTTAAAGAAAATTATGAAAAAAAATGAATATTTAGAGAACTTAAATAAATGTGTGTATACATATACAAAACTTTGTTTCTGGAATTTTGTTTCTACAAACAAGAGGAATTTTACCCAAGCCTCAGTTTTCTATTACTACACTTAAAATATGCTGAAAAAAAATTAAAACTTCTTTGGGTGTTCTCAACATGGAATTCCTCAGAACACTGTGAAAAAGTGACACTAAAATCACCACATTACTCGGTTAGAAAAAATTATGTTGATATAAATTGTTTTAAATATAGTTGGACTCAACACAAATTACAAAATATATTTCATGATAGTTATGCCAAAATAAAAGAGAGAATATTTGGATAAGAAATATAATGTGACATTAGTATTTCATTATGAGTTTAAACATTTTTTTTATTTTTCGTTGAAATGTATTTCATGATAGAAGCCTAACAAAAGGGTATATATAACAGTTACAGAAACAATGTCTTCTTATATAACAAATGTATCGAATAGATGATATTTTTATGGAAATGTATTTTCTACAAAACTTGTACTTGTAGAGCGAGTTTTGGATCATAAGCAATTTACCTGACAAGATAACAATCTTCTCCTGTAGAAAACTAAGAACATCTCCTGCTTTTAATCCCTCCAACCGACGTGGACCTAGAATGCATACATACAACACTGTTCATAATGTCCTAAAGAGTGACAGTATTGAGCAGTTAAATTTTGGAGTTGTGAACTTTTAAATATTACCTTATGATTGGAAAAGAAAAAGAAGACAATCCTAATTTTATATCCATTATGTCTATATGGTTATTTTGAGGATTTGAAATCACTCAAAAGTCACTTGCTTCCAAACTGGTTATTCAAGATAATAAACCATATTAAGCAAGATAAGACAAGTTCTGGTGGTCTAAATTAGTTTTCATAAGTGAACAAATGAACTGTGGAGCTAAACTCTATACTGATGAAATTACAGAACTACTTTAACATACTATTAATACAGAACTTTTCAGCGTAATACACATTTGTAAAAAAATAAAAGGTACATGCAAGTTTATATAGTTTAATTACATGTATGACCCAGCTAGAACATGAGATGGAAGAGCTGTTTCACTATATACTTGAAAGTTTTTAATTAATACTGATTTGATTTAACCTTATATTTTGTTGATCTTGCAGTCTTTGTTTATATGTTTTATGAAGACAATATATAGTGTATATGTATGGAGGTAAGGAATTTTTCTAAAGAAATGGAAACTGAGACTTAAAATGATTCAAATTTCTGACCTTTCTTACCAGAAAAATGATTTAGCCAAGCTAAAACTGTACCATATCTCCATTGCCACAAGTCTCAGTTTTTCTTATTAAGATAATAGTGTGCAGTCCTTAAAATTTCTATAGGTAAATAACTACTTTAGGTATGCAAAATTTTCTAAATTCAGCCACAAGTAAAAATGTCTACCTATTGATACGTAACGTATCACAAAAAACATTAAATATAAAAATGTAATTAAGAAAAACAGTTCTTGATAATAAACAGAAACACCACAGCTATTTTAATAAATATTTATACAATTGAACTTTTTTGAAATTTACAAATTTCATTATCACTGAGCTATAATGGAAATAAATGTGATACAAAAAGCTATTTACATAAACTGAATATATGTTAAGATTTGTAATTTAGGACAAATAGATGTATAACTCCTAATGAATTGGTGGAACAGAATATTTTAAGTGAAAATAAAGACAGCTGAAAGAAACTTTGGTTACTATTTTGGTTTATGAGATAAATTTGTAGTTGATAAATTTGTTTTATTATGAGTTCATTTTTGGACCATACGAAGATAAGTATTTTTGAAACTGTTTACAAAGAAAGATTAATTCTTGTTACTTAAAAACCTCATGTTCAATGTTCATGGTTGTATTTATAAACAGTCCATGAAGATTGGGCAAAAGGTATTTCTTTGGTTCTAAATACATTCTGAATTCTGATGAATAATTTGATAACCATTTGTATTTTAACCGGTGGGGTGTGGATAATAAGTTTTGATTTTTTTTTAACCTGGGACCAAAGAAGAGTGTTCTGTTTGCTTATAGAAGGAGTGAGCAATATGATATTACAGGTTCTTCAAACCATAACAAATAACATTCAATAATAGCAGATAGTTTGAAGTGATACGTGGTTTCAAAGCAGGTTCTACTTCATTTGACAGAAATTTATGTTATAGTTTGAAGAACATTAACTTTAAAGGATAACCATTATTTTCAGTGTGTTTTGTAAAGAGGTTATTTCAGAACGTATAGAGATAGGATAAATGTAGCACACTCTGTTAAGAATGTTTAACACATTTGAAGCTATTAAACCAAATGTGTAAGCCTGCATATGCTTTCTTGCAAGATAGATATTGTAAATTCGTACTTTAGACTGCTGACATGAGCATCTATAAAGGATGATTTTCCTTTTTCTTCACTTTCACAGGAAAATTTAAAACTGAAATGTTTAGAGTTTAAATGATATAGATTTTTTTTTTTTTATCTATGTTCAATACTGCAAAAGAGTAAGAAAATATCAACTACATATCTAAAGTATAAGCAGAATGGACAAGTACCTAACAAGAGACACTAATGGGAATAAAGAAATATATCTGAAATGACATCCATCACTATGGCAAGTTAAGTAGCTGTTCAACTTGGTGGTGGTTAAAACGAAAGCGTAGTTTGACTTCATTAAGGATAGCACTGTTCAGAACATTTTGAATTGTGTCTACAAGTGGAATATTAACAAATAAAGATTCAATGTTATATATAGCTAGATGTTATATACTGTCCAGCAATTTTTAGTAAAACAGAAAGAATCTTTAACTAACATGTTCACTGTAGTGATCCTATAAAAGGAACTTGAAACTTAGATTTGGATGTGTGATCCAATGCTGAATATAATAGGCCTGAGGCAGTATTGTTTTTATGAACTTTTATATTAACCATATATGAGACCAGGGTGGGAGTCAGAGAGGTAACTATCAACAAAGGTATTGTCAGAAATGGCACTTCCTTTTCTTAAACACTTTGTGATTCTTATTCATGTTTATTATTAAAAATGGTTCTTTACACTGTTATTTCTATTCTAATATTAATTCTGCTATGTTCATTGGTACAGTGGTCTTTCCTTCATGTCATAAACCTATATGTACAAATCCTAGATCCTAAAAGACCGCAAACCTTACTACATGATAAAGATGATGTACTGCTCACCAGAGATACAACAGATTGTTAAAAAATATCTCATAGTTAATATGATCATGATTGCTATAGATTATATTCTTTATTAACATTCAACATTCCTGGTTGATCAGTACAGCTTTTTGTCAACTAACAAACATTTTAGCTAATTACATATAAACAAGTTGGACACAACAATGTATCCTGCTTCTTTTATTGAGCTACCAATAATAGCAATTAAGTTGAATTAGTGTTTGTTGTTGTAAATACTAAAAAACTAGGAAAGGCAGAAAATCATATTATCCACATGTAATTTATATATCAAAACCAAAACTTATATTTTTCACCTAATGTTGCTATTATACTGCTTTAAAAACTGAAAGATTACATAAATTCAAACTACTACACCCTAGCTAATCCCAGAGTTGTACATGAAACCATCTTTTATTATAACAAATAAAAAGGGATTCAATTGAATGCTTAACCCTTCTTGTCATTTATGCATCAACTGTTATACAAAAAAAAAATTTGAGTGATAACTTGAGTTGAAAATAAACCAAAGAAAAAATGCAGTTTTGAAATAACTTAATGGATGGTGTCACACATTGCACTTTTGAGAAGGGCAAGAAAAGCAACTGTTTGCAAGGTACCAGTTGATTTATTGCACAACTGGGGCCTAGCTTTTACAATGGGATTACATATTTGTAAACTTTTCAAAATTTACCAAGTAACTGACCCAACTACCTTCAAAACCTTCATGAATAAAACAATACACTAGACACTGACACATATATAAATAAATTCACACATTTTACTGGAATTCTTTCTGACAAATCCACTTAATGAAACAATAATGATTTATGTTTTGTGTTTTACCTAAAACATGAAATAACAACATTAAAAATACCACGTTCTATGATACCAAACAATATATTTCATAATCCACAGTAGAGCTGGGTGATTTATTCAATTACATATGAGCAACAACTGTTTTGATTAATGCTCCATAAACTAATCAATTCAATGAATGTAATGTAATGAAAACAATCAAATAAATTAAATTGGTGTTCCTGATTATTACTGTTTTCAATTATTTCCAACAACCCATAAATTAAATTTACAATTACATCAATTGTTATGAAAAAAATCCACTAATCAAAATTAGGGTTTTCAAATATTTTGAATATCCAAGTATTCGAAATATTGCCATTATGTTTATTGTTAAATGCAAAACTATATAATGAGCAGATGCTTTGTGATTTGAGGGTTTGATAATGATTCCCAATAAGTTTACTATTATTGTCTTTCTGAAAAGAGGGAAGGCAACTGTTTGGTAACACCCACCACCAATTCTCTGGCTATTCAAGCATTAAATAAAGTGTAAATTTACTGTTTTTTACATAGTGTCATGTTTTTGATTTATAAGTAACAAGTTTATTCTTTAATATTGTAAGACCAGATGCAGATCAATTATTGTTAAATGCAAAACTATATAATGAGCAGATGCTTTGTGATTTGAGGGTTTGATAATGATTCCCAATAAGTTTACTATTATTGTCTTTCTGAAAAGAGGAAAGGCAACTGTTTGGTAACACCCACCACCAATTCTCTGGCTATTCGAGTATTAAATAAAGTGTAAATTTACTGTTTTTTACACAGTGTCATGTTTTTGATTTATAAGTAACAAGTTTATTCTTTAATATTGTAAGACCAGATGCAGATCAATGGGGTGGGGACGTGTTACAGAAATTAATAACTGTGTACTTTGATGTTGTCATAGTAGGTACAGTATTAGTGGTATGTAAAAATCAAATGCAATATACATTTATGAATAGTGCTAGTAGAGGTCTAGCTGGACCTCCCCCCCCCCTTTACAACATCATGGATTGCCCTGTTTTGAGTAAGTTTCTCAAAGTATGGATCTCTAATAACATTCGACATAATTTGAAATATTCACGAATCATATGTTTGAAAAATGTTTAACTAAGCACTCCATCTAGCAAGTGTTGACATTTTTTTTTACAAGCATAAGTATTATTCCTCAAATATAACATACAGGTTTCTGCACACTTTGAAAAATAATTTTATTTTCAAAAATGAAAGGAATATTCAATTAACTTGTATATGAAGTAGACCTAGAGCCAAAATGTTTTATAATATTTTATTACTGATGTTTTTTAGGGTGATAAAGTTTATCAGCTTTATATAAAAATTTGTTGTCTGAAAGAGTCATGAAGTAATATGTTTATTTTCATTTTTAAAAAAATGAAATAGTTTTAGCACAACAGTCTTGTGGAAATTGGCAGGGAGAAACCTGTGGAAACACTATTAATTGTATTATTTTCAAGTTGTTATAGGTTTTGTAATGCACTACATATATACGATACATTTTCATGTACAATGGTTTAGGATGAACAAAATAACTTACTAATTAATTAGTGTATCTGAAGATAGGATTTCCTTTAGCTATTAATATTTCCATAATAAATTTTAAGGCTATTTTATATGTTAATTCTAAGCATTTGAATAATATTACTCAAAAATATTTTAAAATTGATAGTAAGGCATATTCTGACACTTACTTAGAATACTTCATGAAGAAAAAGTTAGTATTTTAATTTCTGCACAATTACAAAGATATTTACCTGAAAAAAAAAAATCCTCATGTCAATTTTTTTTTCAAAACTTTTCTACCTATCCCAAAGAATTACTTTATTTTCACTAAGAACCTATCATCCCTTGAGAAAATGTTATACATTTCTTGGTTTTTCAAGTGTTTCTCTTATCTTTTGTACAGGCCTCAGTTGAAACCTTTCTATGAAGCCACATCAAGTGGTTTAAACATCTACTAATGAAACACAGTTTTGAAAACAGCCATAAAGGAAATTAAAATATGTTTAAATAGAGCAAAAATTGGATTATCATGTATTAATATAGGAAATACACAGTTTTGAGTTGTTTTTTTTTATAGTTTCTGTAAACTTCCTTTGTTGTGAATTGTGAAAGTATCTGTGAATTAAATTATATCTGTTTGAAAGCTTCAGAAATGGTCTTCAACAGGAAGACATCAGATAACTTGAAGATAAGTTTACACAGTTTACAGATGGGTTTATTGAGTAACAAGTTTGCAAAGTTCAGAAAAGGTTCTGTCATCATTAGGTTGAATTAGTTTACTTATACACAGGAATAAGCCTTGAGATTGCTTAAGGCTTAATAAAAGTATTTTGCTGAAGTTTGGTTCTTTGTTTAAATATGACGTGTTTATCTTTATTAGATATACAATAGTTTTATTGAGTTACAACATTTGTAAACATTTTTTAATTATGTTCACCAAATAAAATTATCATCAAGTCAGACAAGTTTACTGTTTAGCGAGTCTGGGAGACAAATGCAAAATATTGTGATGATTCACATATTTCTTTAATACCTGTGTTTATCCTATTCAAATAACATACATACATAAATTGTCTAACTAGCTACTTAATCATTTGTAATATGCTCTAACCAAAAACATTATTACCCTTATCATGGAAGTAAAACATATTTTCATTATTTAGCTATTAATGTACTTGATTTACAGATCTTATTTTTACTTGTATAGATTGTGTGTGGCATGGTGTAACAATCAATGAATTAAATATACTTAGTTAATGAGTTGATCAATTAATAGATTAGTTAAAAACTATCACCCAGCTCTAATCCTTGGGCCACATAAAAGTTAAGCAGAAATTAAACTTCTTTTCAAACTTAATGATAGGTCTATCTTATAAACAAAAATTACATTATGATTCAAAATACCCACAAACACAAGAAATGTTAAAACAAACTTCTAATAAACAGAAATTAATAACTGTTAGATTATACTCATTATTGAGGACAAAGATATTGTGCATAAACAATCATGATATAAAACTATCAGAGAACCAACCAAATAACCCAAATTCATATTAGGTATGAAAAACTCTAATGATGTTGAGTACAAGTTATTAAATATAGTTAACGTACTGGAACAAGAATGCCATGAAATTAAACCCACATCGTATTATTCATAGTCACAAAGTTAACGATTAAAGCTCAATAGTGGTTAACCAATAAAGCGCAATGTTTGTTTCATTCTTTAGTTTTTGTTTTTTAATGCAATTTCGACTTCGAAGCCAGTATATATTACAACCATCCTTGAGTCAGTTGAAGAAAATCGACTACACACACACTACAGTGACTGTTCGGTTATTACCGCCCACATTTCTTATACCACTTCTTTTTAGATAACAGCGGGCTTCATTACTCGAAAAGTCAAACACAATTTTGTTGTATACGAAAATGAAATTTGATATTTACACTTTTGGAACTGACTGAACGTAGCCAGTTAAACACAATCACCTTTATATTTAACAGTTTTATCATTACCTTCTCGATGTAAGACCGTTACATAAGGAAATTCATTCGTTTATTGTTGTTGTTTTCACATTAAGGAGAAGGAATTTTTATTGAATACTTGATATTTTCTTGAGAAACTAAAAGCTCTAACGTATCCAATAAAAGATCTACTGAAGTGAACAGCCCGTAATTCGTTTAAAATGTACGTAACTCTACAAAACATGGGGGTGAATGACTGATCTTTGCGAGGTTTCCCTTCGTATTTTTACAGAATAGGAAATTACTTATCAATACAGTTTAAATAACACTTATCAATGCATTTTGTTGAAGTGGTAGACCACAAGTCACTATAGAGTATATATATCGCTGACATCTACACGAAAACAGTCACACGTGCCAATCATAACTAATGATCACGTGCGTTAAAATATCTATCACGTGACTCACTACACAACAACAGCATGTGTAAAAGAAAACATAACCATTAAAAATTTTCATAAATGATACAAAGACACTGAACAAATCACAATCTGACACATTACATGTTACTCAATGTAAAACCTCAAAACCAGTACACGTTAACAAATAACCTACATGCAAATCACACGTGTGAAAAAGATGAGTTTTCTGCATCAGTAAAACTACGATTTTTCTAATAGTCGCAACTGTTGCTTATGACAAAGAATGATAAATTACTGAAACCAACAGCAACAAACACGCTGTGGGAAGTACAATTCATAGTAAAAAAATATGAAATGAAATCAATATATTTTCTTCTATATGTCCAGCACGGTTCAGTCTCATATGAGAATCAATTAAACGTCCAGAAAAAGTTTGCTGACAAAAGACAGTTGTTTGATATGTGAAATATATATATATATATATATATATATATA
>NW_013666568.1:152683-154035 GCF_000517525.1 Limulus polyphemus | reverse complement strand
GACAAGCTCAAACACGATCTAATTTCAAATATAGCTTTGTTTCATTAATTGCTCGCATCACAGCTTTTGTCTACTTGTTGAATAATTTGCTGAAATAAATACTGATCTATACATTTCAAATCTAAATTTTTCACCGTGCAACGCCGGGTAACTCAGCTAGTATATTTATAAATAAATAGTCCTATATAAAATTTCTATTCACGCCTACATATATTACATTATGCGCATTCTGCCAGTTAAAAATAATGAAAACGATGGTGGTGTTACCAGCTTGGAATCAAACCCCCACCTATAAACTTTACTTACACATACATGTGACTAAATTACTGCGATTTAAGAGACCTCTACACTCTACTTGTGATTAAATTTAGTTTCATACACATTAAATAATAATATAACAATTGTTCTCCAGAGCTACAAGTTGGAGTCTTCACAGGCAGTTTGTCTGAACTAGAAGCATTTATTCATTACGTAGGTAACTTCTATCCTTCACTGGCCTACTACACACATAACATTTTCAATTCATCACTACTATTTCTCAATATTCTTCTTTCTATAACTTCCGATAAAATCCCAAACAGTGTTCATTATAAATCAACAGACGCCTATAACTATTTACATTTTAATTCTAAACATCCAATACACATGAAAAATAACATCCCAAAATCCAAATACATGAGGCTACAGAACCTGATGATTTAGTGCCCGCAACAAAGAATTGGAATCGTTTTCCCATGATCGTGCTACCCCCAACAGATCATCAAAAAAAGCTCGCAATTCTGTTGTAAATCAAGACTACAACCCCTCTTTATTTCTCATAAAAACAAACTCTAAAATCCCCTGTACAAGACCACCTCTTATCCTCACATACCACCCACACAACAAACATGTTAAAAGAATTGTTACCAGAAGTAATACTTGTGTATGTTGAGGCGGGTTTTGGAAGGTTGCTGTGAACAAGGTAGTTTCCAATATTGGTATCGTGGCGGTAGGAAACTATAGGAAGCCTTGAAAAATATCTAATATAATGGTACCAGATTCCTTTGAAATATGAAAATGATTTAGAATAATGTCTTTAATAGAAGGCGCTGCAACACGTGTGCTTACTTAAACTGACCAAAGAACATCCATGAAGGGTCCTAAATCGAACTTTTACATTAAGGATAAAAATAACTACACATCAAAATGTATCATATTCTATTGTATGCACGTGTTGTGAAAATTTATACATAGGAGAAACCAGTAGATTATTACCAGATAAACCAGTAGCTCAACACTTTAATAACCTTGAACATTTTAAATTACCGTATTTTTCGGAATATAAGACGCACCCTTATTTTGAAGACAAAGTT
>NW_013666568.1:148047-152211 GCF_000517525.1 Limulus polyphemus | reverse complement strand
GCCCCTTTAAATAACCGCGAACTATCCACCTTGATGGAATAAATGAATGTTTTAGCTCTTCGTAATGTTTTATCATTTGCTTTTGACCTTTAAAAAATTAAATTTGTGTATTTAATTAATAATCTATTATTTTTATTTACTTTTTCATAATATTTTTTTTTACTTATAACTTCAATTACTTTTACTCAGTCTTTATTTTTGGATTTGAATTTTAAAACTCCAGAATGCATATGTATATTTATATCACTTTGTAATTCTATCATATTGTTTCAAGCGTTTGTAAATATTGTTTATTTGTTAATAAACGTGACCTTCGAAATAGAACCTTTCAGTTTACGGATTTACTGTTCACCTATATATACCTGAAGAAGGGCATTGCCCGAAACTTTGCATCAATAACAGTATATATTAAAACACATATACTTTGTTGTCTTCGGTGGTTTAACCTACAACATACTTTTGGGTTTTATCATTCAACATCCATTGTGCGTAATTTATTACAGTCTTATACCAACCTGAAATATGCACGTGCTCGTTAAATAAGACTTAAATATAAAAGCCGTGATAATATGAGCTATATATCTAACCTATATAAAAGCCAGTGCGTGTCACTTCACGCCTGATTTCTCAAAATAGGAGTAGTCATAAAAGCCGAAATGCATTTGTCCAGACAGATTACTGTCTGTCCATTGATATTTTAGTGACGATGGTGCAAGAATGCCGTGAGGGAGGGGGTGCCGTGAAACCTTATAAGTGTAGCCTAGAGCCAAGTAAATAAAATTTATCATGAAAGTTAAAAATATCGATTAAATTTTAAACTTAAATCGTTTCTGAATAAAGCTGTTTTCTGTTATACCACCAACGTTTTTAATAAAAACAAATCTCTTTAATCAACAAATAGTTTTCCAGTTATCTATAAACGTAAATAAAATCACGACCTATTATATCTCCAGAATGTAACTATTAGAATGTAATATTTCGCAATTACAGCGACATCCTAAACTTCACTAATCCAGTTAAATCTAAATTGGAACACTGTCTTTCGTAAATCGAACATTGATTCATATTATATTAAAATAATATCAAACATTCTTGAATTTATATTGTTAAGACAAATGAAACCAATAATGCTAAATATATACCATGTGTAAACCAATAAGTCAACTATTAACATCATTGGATTTAGAATACGTTACATATCTGAAACACTTCTTCGAAATTGTATTGATAAGTATTTTTCCACCTTATTATATCAACACATACATAAAACAATATCTGAACATATATTTCAACCCTTACAAGTGTGTATAGATTTCGTCAAAGTTCAACATATTAACATTTTTAAAATGCCATTAACATGCTAAGCAACATGACATAAAAGCCACGGTTGGAACGTTGTGTTACCAAAACACTATATACAAGAAGTTGTTAATCTAATTGATTTTTGCCAATAATTATTCTCTGAATACGCCACGAATTCATTTAATTAATTCTTAATTTTGATTGGTTCACAAAGGAATTTACCGACGCTTGATTCCTCGACTGCACTTTTCTACCCGTTTGTTTGTCAAGCTTGATTTCGCAAAACTTATTTATTTCGGTTAGTTATGAAATGTGATGTTAGGATATACTAATGGCCACGGGTGGTAGTACTTGCCCCGTCATTTTTAATTGGTTATACGCTAGTACTATACGTAGAAACATGTACGAAATGTTTTCTCGACGATTCCTATAAACGTAGTAGTAGTAGTAGTGTATGACGCTGCGCTACATAAATGTAAACTACAGAAACTTAACATTCACCAAAAGCTAGTGATTACAGTTATTACCTTCACTACTGTAATATCACTACATATATACACAAATCTCATGAACCTTCTCACTGACACCAGTCACCTACATGTTATGAATTATAAAATTCGTCAGTTACCAGCATTTTGGATTTTATTACCACTGCTGATGTTTATTTTGTACTTGTGAGTTAGAAATGAATAAGTCAAATTTTTGTTTATAGTTAGCTGGTGGTCAAAAGTAAATTATTTTACAATATATGTCGCGTCAGGTTTGAACTAAGAATTTCGGCTATTGGAGCTTGATACGTTGAATCAATCGTTTTTGAATGTGATGAGTTTTTTTTTTTTTCACATGATTAATGCTTCTGAAGATTATTCAAATATTTATTTTATCATGTCATTAGATTCAACGTTATTAATCAAAATTGTTTTGCAATACATTTATGCATATAATAATTGGAGTTTCTTCTATGTCACAAACATACATATATGACAACCTACACTCCGCTTAATAGCTGAATGACGTCACATACGATTACTCACTTCTTTAGCTGTAAACATAAGAGTGCGAAAAAAACCTTTGCCACGAATCCTCACTTCAGAAATAAACAGCATAATAGTAGATTTAAAGAGCAAGGTACCACTAGTTAATTTACTGTTTTGAACCAAATTTGCAGTAGTTTTGTTTTTAAAACGTAACCACAGAAGATGATTACTTGACTGATAAGGTTTATTGTACTATATATCGCTTAAACGATACAAACTAAAAACATATGATTTAAATAAGATAAAAACACCTTAACAAATACGTAAACTTTTATTTAGAAAAGCAGGTTCAAAATCTATCAATCAAGTAAGCTTTAACTGTTAGTCAGAAAGTCATCACTAAAAAATAAAAAAGTTAAACCTAAAATTGAAAGTGAACGATAGGATGTTTTGCTGCGCGAAGTGGATAACAGTTGTTATTAACTGAGTTGCGTTGGTGTAGCGACGTCATGTTTAGACGCTCTTCCCGACAAAGAGCAGCAGCACTTCACAATCACTCGAGGTCCATAAAAATCTCTGAAACACAAATAAAAGTACGTTCGGTGTATATATAAAAAAAAAGATCATATGGCGTGTTTTCTAGCCAGAAAAAAAATCGTTTACTGTGTAGTGTATCTCGTAAAAGATATGGGAAGAAAGCATTCAGAAGTAAGCAACCAACTTCATCGGGTTTTGTTTGTGTTATTTCGCAACCTGAGTGGATCAGGTTCTTTCCATACCACTTCCTCCCTCCTTAACTGTTTTGATGTAAAACCTGTCAAAATGTATTATTATATTATGAAATTGGCGAACATGAAATTACACTATAGCATTTAGTGCTAGTTGTGAATTTTTTTCATTTGGTCATTTCAATAACTCACAAACAGTTCCAAGAACAAATAGCCACTTTTTCACTTCATTACTTTATCAAACGTGTATTAGACATATATTAACCCTTTTCGTTACACTTAGAAGCGATGGTTTACTGTCTAGTGCAGGTAGACTTTCGTATAATACATATTGAGTGGTGAAAGATACTTAGCCCTATCAACATCATATATGATACAGCGATCTATAGAAGTTAATAAATCATTCCTAGAAAGAATTTTGTCAAAACACTTGAACGAGTAATCAAGGAGCCTGTCATGGATTGGTTGTAGATTTGCATAATTTTGCATCAAATGAGAATTCATTGTTTTGGGAACTTTATATGCTTTTGTAATTGCAGAATTTTGTATTCTTTGTAATTTAATGAGATTTGTTGGTGCTACATTTATCCAAGCTGCAATTGCATATTCTATGACTGGACGCATTCAGAAGTTTGCTGTTTCAAAAAAACACTTGTCATTGTTACGCCTAGCCAGTTTGTTAAACTTCTTTCGTCTAGGAGACCGCAAATCAGGATACGAATACGATTACAACAGGTCTCGAGAAATATTTTCAGATCTAGGAGCCAGCCCAAAAACTTAGGAGCTAAGTCCGATATAGAAAAGTTATAGAATATATTTTGAGTCAGTTGTGTGATTATGGTACGAGACATATATTTTTACACTAAGAAACAAAGGGTTCATTATTAAGCTTTATCTACATCTTAAATATAATAGTACTGTGTTGTATGTCCATATAACTACTTCGTAGGGTGTGGATAGATCTTGAATAGGTCCATGGGGAGATACATACAAATTTTCAGTTTTGCATTTTGCGGTTTTTATGGCCGTTTTTGCGGTTTTTACCACTACCTCATCTCCTGTGGATAGATCTTCACCCAATTTGGTATGGGGGTTTATCTGGTACATGGGAAGATACACACAATTTTCAGCTTTGTATTTTGCGTTTTGTAGCGCTA
>NW_013666568.1:146195-147396 GCF_000517525.1 Limulus polyphemus | reverse complement strand
TTTCACATTGCGTTTTGCAGGTTTTATGGGCGTTTTTACAATTACACACAAGGGAAGCAACTTTTCATGTCCTAAGATAACCTTTCATTACCCATGAATTTACATACCCTCCGTCCAAGGGACGGGTACTCCAGTTAGTATAACATATATTAAACTTCAATATGTTCAATTATTAAAATAGTAGGCTAAATAACTATAACTTAGATGGATTTTTGCAATGAATGAAAGTAATATAAAAATAATCACTACGATATCGATAGGCCAAGCAGGTTGTTTCAGAATAATTCTAATCTACTCATCACTACAACACTGTACAACGATAAGCAAAGGTCTTTTGGTGTGCCCAGTTAAACTTTACTTTCACAGCAACGAGTGCATGCTAACGGTCACATGATATCAACAATCACATGATAGTATTACCTTTGGTCCCGTCAGAGTCTAAACACGTGCACTGATTGGTTGAATTGAGAGAAAGAAGAAAAACAAAATGGCGCGAAATTAGTAACATGTTGTGCAACCGCAGTGCTTCTTTCCTGAAAAAAACATGAATAAGTGCTGAATCCACCATTAAAATCATAGAAACAAAATTCGATTTAGGACTCAAATAACGCGAAAATAGTTCCAGACTTCCCAGAGTCCAGAACTGTTCTAGATTCGAGTTCTATTTAGCACATTCCTACGCACGAATAAAATGTGAGAAAATACTATGCGCCACAACTAAATTTTTAGTCGCCCGGGATTTGTTGAGGCCTGAATTACACAGATGGATCAGAAAACTATTCTAACATTTGTATATCATTATCAGTGAAAACAGGATAAACTATTTAACATTGAAGCCAGGGCACACTGTTAAATTTTATTATTTATTTGTTTTTACAGGTAGACATACATTTATTCACACAAAAACAGCGGATACGGCTGTACCTTCTAAACATACAACTTCAGTCTTGTGTATATCAAGGAAGAAATATTATTTTAAAAAATACTTTTTAATACGTACCATGCAAAAGTATACTTCTGTTTCATGTGTATAACGCCATAAAGTTGGATTATACCATCTGATATTCACACACTTTTACAAAACAACAGCTTATATCTTGTAATGCTGTGAACAGAATTTAAGCAATGCTTGTATTTTTCTATTTGCAATTATGTGTCTAAACTATAAAATGACTTGTATCTGTGTGCCTGTTTATCCATA
>NW_013666568.1:137125-145744 GCF_000517525.1 Limulus polyphemus | reverse complement strand
CAATCAGGATATAGACAACGAAGAAACTTCTAAACAACGTCAAACCAGACTTCAAGCACAAAAATTAAGACATATAACTTACAGAGAGCAAGAAACAGAGAGGCAACACGATGTACGACTTCAGGCTCAAAGAACAAGACAAGCTCAAACATGATCTAATTTCAAATAAAGCTGTTTGATTAAATGCTTTTTTATTTCTCGCACCACAGCTTTTGTCTACTAACTGAATAATTTGCTGAAGAGATACTGATCTATACATTTCAAATCTAAATTTTCACCGTGCAACGCGGAGTAACACAGCTAGTATTCAATAAAACGGTAAGTTTGTTGCAGGTCATAGCCGAAGAGGCTTTTCGCCCAATTATGACAGCTTATTAGACCGGCTTAGTTACGAAAACGTAGTTATCGTTCTATAACTATTTATATCAGCCTTTTAAAAATAACAAATGTTACACTAAAGTTGATGAAGCAGGATCCGAATTTTTATAACAAGTATGACGAAATAACACTATGACACTAGTAGTAATAATTATTCATTGTCTGGTAAACCTCTATGATACAAGAAGTGTAAAACAAAATCTACATTTTATAAGTTGTATACAAATATAAGCCACTATCAGTGGCCTCAAGCTGGGGTAATAAGTAAAGATAAAATAAGTGTAGCTAAAACGCTCCTCTATACATTCTTCTTCATATAACACGTTCGTTTTTTGTTGTAATGTTCGACTGATACAGCCATTAATTATTCTAGCTAACGCAATCAGTGGCGAAAAAAGGAGAAAGAACAAGTTTACAGAATACATGGAATAGATAACCTCGGTGCAAAAATATGATCAATATATAACTTGCAGTACATGTTGAGTTAGGCTACTGATTTTAGTGTTAGGATACTGTTAGGCTCGCTAAATAAAATATGGTGATGAAAGAAATCATGGTGTGCCAAAAAATAAATAAATAAACTGTAATTGTAGTTAAGTACAAGTACCGGGTACTTACTTCTCAATAAGCGTGCAAGTTTATCAAATATCGCCTATATTGTACAGTTAATATCAACATTAGTATTAAACACGCCAGTCAACCATTCGTGCATATCACCATATGGTCAAACACGTGTTTGGGAATTTTTATACATAACCTTTCCCTCTAAAAAAAAAAGAAAAACACAGCGGGGCTTCTTTTAGCGTTAAACTGTGATACTGCAGATGTTTTAAATTGTTACTGAAAACCTGAAATACTATTGTAACTACTTTTCCTTATCTGGACCAAAAATATGCATTGATTCTTTAGTTTATTACTTGAACATGAAGTTTATGTCTTGAATTCGTTGACTCAACCTTAGCTGATAAGGTGTCATTGTTACATTATTAAAAACTCTTCTTTAAGTTCACTGAGAAACCATGCTAGAAAAATAACATATATTCACGGTCAAGAACAAGACACTAAGAAATGTTCTTACAATATAATAATTCTTCATTTACGGGATTGAAAGCAAGAGCTCTCCTGTTGACATCTCGTCGCCGTCTGATATCTATGTTACCCAGGCAACTAGGATCAACGACCATCTCGTTCACTATCATGCCGGAGAGATGTAATGAGATCTAGTTTTGTTGAGATGTTGGTACTCCGGTGTAACGAGAAATTATTCAAAGGCAATAACGTTAATGGATGCCCATTGGCTCTGAACCTTAAATTCAATATATATGTTCAATATGTTCATATATTAAGTTAAAAATTAGGGTACTATTTTATAAAGTTATTGGATAATCACTGGAATTTTTCTCTCACACGTGGATTTTATTATTTTTAAAGACACTCTGAAATTCAATTTACGAAATATTAACGATTTTCTTAACTTGATTTAACTTGTAGTTGGAAAAATTTGGACAAGTGGGATAAATTATTTTAAGATATATATTTGTTGATATCTGCATGACAATAAACAAGAGTTCAACACACAAGCTTTTCAGGATAGTTGTTTAATATATTTTATTGTATTGTATTTATTTTAAGAGTTTATTCCTATAAAATGACCACGCGAGATTCAAAACCACTCCTCTGCTTGCCAGGCTACTACTCAATCCACTTAAGCTATCAATTCTACAATCCTCAATTTTTCAGTGACTGGATTTGTCAGGAAGTCGACTAATATGTTTACTTTTCTCCCCTATCCTTTCTTCCTACTTCCCATTCCATCCCTCCAAATAGATTATTTTGTTAGACATAACATATAAGCTCACTTTACTCCTTACTGCCCACCTGTTATATTTGCATAATCTAGCTTTCCAAAGTACTGTCATGTTTAAAAGTGTTAAACACCAAATTATCACTAACTACATGTCCAGTTTCTACGCCTAAAAACTTAATGTTCTGCATTTCCCTGCACTAAAGATGTGTTCAGGTTATTGAACGAGAAGTAACATTATTAGTACAGAATAAAACGCATAGAACGCTTTCATTCTCTTCCAGATTGAATTAAACATATGAAGGAATTGTTCTCAATATCGATGAAATATCCAAACTCGGTTAATTCACGTACAGCTCCATCATCATGTATACGTCAGTATTCACAAACGCTTTGTTGTTTTAAAAAATACTACACAGGTATAGTAAATTTATATTCTATCATATTACCAGATACAAGCATATTTTCATAAATGTCTATAAGCTGCAGTAAAACATAATTATATTGTTTTCGTTAAGGAGTTCAATTACTCTTATAACACCCTTTACTAAACAATTCCCGTTGTTTTTGTAAGTGTTTGTAACTTTTCGCTTAGCATAAAAAATATTTCTCTATATAACAAGTGTCTTGCGCAAAACAGAAGCGAGAAACATTACTACAGGGAACTCGTACACATAAAATGTTAAACGATGTTTCACTTTTTGTAAGCTCCATCCACGTGCATGTGTCCGCTGGTGTTCTTTATATGCTGACTGTACAGCATGACTTGACACGAGTAATTCTTCTAGTTTACAAGTGAATACATTTTATTTGTGCAGCCTCGCCAAATATATCATGTCAAAGCGATCTTCGACCTATCTTGTTTTACTTGTTGAGTATCTTTAAGAACACGAATAAAACCTCAACATTATACAGAATCTTCTAGGTCATCTTCATTACCATTACATATATACTTAATCTGGTATAATTTTACACTCAACATTTCATATTATTTTCTAATTTTTGCAAATTGTATTATTACTAATAAAGTGTCGTCAACTATACAGTTAAGGTGTAAAATCCGTAAAACTTGAAATTCTGACCATAAATAGTGTTGATTAATGCAAAATTAAAACTTAAATTAACGTATTTAATATTCTGGCCTTGTCTATCGAGTAATTTTACATTCACAATTGTGGAAGTGTAATGGAGCCCCATTTTCTCCGATAATAACGAACTTTTTTTTTCGCTGAATATATTCAGTTAATATAGTGACAATGGTGATACCTATGACAAAGTTTGACGCTTTTTATCTCAATATATTAATTAAATACGTACATTCTAATTGACTTCAACTATCGAGAATTCCATTGCTCTTTTCAGCCCTACAGAACAATATTGCAGTTACAATGGTGGTTTGTTAAACAGTTCCCTGCTCTGAACTTGTCATACTCACTCATTCAACACTACACGTCTAGGAGTACACATCATCCACATACTGATCGATACACCAACAACAGTGCTTCCTCCTTCCTTCACTAAAGTAGACACTAACTATACATGGCTGTAAGCCTCCTTACTTTTACTCATTCCACTTCTCGTTGCCACCACAACACTATTTCCTGAGCATAATGTACTGAAACACATTAAGTATAGAAATTACCTTGAAGTGGGTACAACTAATTTATACAAACGAGTATTTTATCGTGCTATACAAGATATACACAATATTTCAAAACTGAATTTCGGTTAAAGCTAAGAAAAAGTGTGAATTCATAGCTAAATGGCCAAGGTATTTTGTTGTTGTTTTTGTTGCATTGACAGACATTTGTGATCAAACCTGGAAATAATAATTTAAAGCTAAAACACAATTTAAAACAAATATTTCTACTAACACTTATCGTCGGTACTGAATTTGGCAGATATAGCGGTTGACATACTGTAATACATTCATCTTTATTTTAACTCATGTGTTTTACAAATTACTATTTCTCTGAGTCGTGTCATAATTAAGACGTTTTACACGCCTCTCCATCCTCTCTCCCACATTAATGAGGTTATATATGGTTATATCAGACTATCTGCAGCAATAAGTCAATCAAATTACTGTCACTTAATACCTGCACATGGTCTTCCTGCCAACGTAATATATTTAGATAATGGTCATTATTTCTTCTCGTTAATATTTTAAAGAGTGAAGACGACAAAGCAGCTTGGTAAAAGTATAATTATTTCTCAAAGTTTCGTTTTACTGCTAAAAAAAAAGGTATTTCCTTATAGTGAAAAACACATTTAGAATTGAACAATACTTCGAAGGCACAACTACAGAATTGTTTGTAATTAAGCACGAAGCTACAATGGGCTAAGAACTAGAGGAACCACAGAATTGCCTGTTCTTTTCTCAAGAACGAAAGCACGGGTGGTGTGTAAATGAAATAACATTCGTCACTGCAAATTGAATCATATAAAACCACAAAGCTAGTGGTTTTGTCACTGGCCATTATTCTTATTGTTGCAGTTAAATTGCTGGGGGTATATTTTCCATAAAACACTGACAGCAACCATGACGGATCCCACAATAATCACACTAGATAGTCAGAACACCAGAAAGAAATACGACAAAGTAATAAAATACTCAAAATCATGAAGTATATATTAAGATGTTTGAAATTTTTGATAACATTTACACGTTAATTCATTAAATAAGATGGAATTCCTATTTGTATAAACTAAGAATTGTTCAAACTTGCATTAAATTAACGATTAAAACTATTACTAAACCTACAAATATGCAATTAAATCATCAATATAAACTCATCTTAACTTATAAATAATTGGTTATTATCACGTGGTAATTCAGAAACAAACATTATGTCTTTTTAATTACGATTTATCTATTTTTGTGATCTTCAATGCAAATTTTTCTAGCACACTATAGTATATCTCTGTATTATGGTGAGAAGATAAAGAAAGACAATGTGCCTATCTTAAAGTAGGTGCCTGAATCATTAATGCAGAGTATAAAAAAACCTGGGGTGATGAGTCTCAAACGTTATTCACGACTGAACAGAACTTCTTGGAGAAATCATTTTATTTAAACACAAATATAAGGAAAAAAGTAAATTAAAAATCTACGTAGGGCTAACTACTGAACTTGAAAAAGGGAAGCAAACAAGATAAGAATGGAAATGCACATATCACTTGATCGGCAAAAGATCACATAGCAAACTAAGCTGACTTAACTTTATATGGAGAATAACATCCCTATATTACTGGCTTGCCCAATTTGTCTATTAAAAACTTGGTGTTTGAATAGATCTCAGCTTTCAGCATAATACATTTCCTTTAGTTAACTATAGAGTACTACTTTTATGGCTATTTTACAATAGATTAACATTTTACGATTGGAAATTCTGTTTATTTGTTTTCCCAGTGAGTAAGCCAGTAATGTAGGGGTTTTATTCTCCATGTAAAGTCAAAATAACTTAGTCTGCTATGTGATCATTAGTCGATCAACTGGTATGTCCACTACTGTCCCTATCTAGTATTTTGTTCTTTCAAGTTTAGTAGTCAGCCTACATAATTTGTTTTTTTTTATTTAGCGATAATTTTTTCTTTATACTTGTTTGTTTACTTTGTTATAAGATAGCGTACGTGGGTTAATAAATCAGTGTATTCTAAAGCTTTATAAATTTTGCAGAAAATAATAAAATAGGTAGTCAAAGATCGTGAAGACTGTTTTGATCTATCAAATTATGATAGAATTATAGTTACTGCTAGAACTAGGTAGACATTAGGCCTGTTAAATAATGATGATGATGGACGAAAATAAGAAATCTCGGTTTTGGCTATTCGCCTGATTTCGACTTTGGGATTTTTTGGATAGCTGAAAGCGGCGTATGTACCGAAGATAGAGCGTCTATGCCAGGCAGCTCTTCATATCTAGCTTCTGATGACCTGCAGGAAAGAAAATACAGATGACTTTTGTATTGCTTTAATACGGTTGTCCGTGTCATCCCTACACAGAGTGTGCTAAAGCACTCTCCGATAATTTGGATTCCAGTTCAGCTGTATGGAAAAAAAGCGATCTGTTACCCCCCGAACCAAACTTGCACTAAAACTTGAATTGATTATGCCTGAAACACTAGAACGGTAAATTACATTACACTTTAAATTATTTTACTCTGAATCACTTCTTGAATAATTTAACAATGTTTTAAAAAAATTCTCTGTCATCGCGTATTAGGCTAAAAGGTATTCTTAATTTCGAGAGAAGAAACCTAGCCTAAAACTAGAACAACTGACGCCTCACAAATTCGAAACGTATTATTACAATAAATTATCGACAAATATTTGATTTATAAAAATTAAAATAAAATTAAACACTACAACTCAATCATAAAATAACACTGAAATCCTATTGCAAAATATCATTGGTGGATTTGGTGTATGGTGTTTCATTTTCAATTGATTGTGTTTAATTGTAAACTATGTATACTAATGTCTCCTTCGGAAAAACCGTTCGTTCATCCTAGATGGTTTTCTATTGCCACACAAGGATAATGGAATTTGTCATTGAGCCGACAATCTGTCATGTCTATTGCATTAATCAGCCATGTATAATCAACAGACGGCAGCTTCATGAAGTGGAAATAAGGAGTCCGGAAATACAGCCACCCTTGTATCAACGTGACGCACTACTGTGATGTCATCATAGTGGAGGCATTTTAGATGATTCACTAGTGGAAGTAAATTACTACATAAAATGTTGTATGTTCAATACATAACCTAGATGGTCCTCAAGAGGTCCTAAACATTCTTCTAACGTTGTATGCGCTATAGTTAATCTTACACATTTTACTAAACTAGAAATGATAATTCATCAAGATTTAATACTTCAGGTTGACTTTCAATCGCAAAGGCGTTTTTCACGGTTATGCTGAACCCATATGAACTGGCCCTTTATTTACCTCGTGAACATCCCTTTAAATGTTCATTCAAGTAGTGCTTCAATCCCTAATTGTTTATTTGCCTAGTTTTACCTTTAACTGTTTACTTATGAGGTAGCCCTACCCTTAGCTGTTTATTTAACAGATGCTTCTACCCTTAATATTCGATGACGAGGAACCCACTTTAAGACTAATAATGGCTGGAGACGGCTTAAATGGGTAATGAAGAAAAACTTTAATATAACTTTAACATGACAGCAAATGTACAACGTTTCGACAAGGTTTTGTCATCATCAGGTACCCTTGATCATCTACCCTTAATAGTTTATTTCCCTGGTTTTACCTCTAACCGTTTACTGATCAGGTGACTATCTTAACGATTTACTTACCTTGTGACTAGTCTTATTGGATGATATCCCTGACCCTAGCCTTACCGTTTGTTTGTGTGGTATCTATATCCTTAACAATTTTGTGACAGTCTTCACAGTTACCTGGTATCCAGAAGAATGACAAATTAAACAGTACTAAAGCTCAGAGCTTCCCTTTTCATATGTCAATCCACTTGAAGGTAATGTACATTTTTAATCTGTGACATGCCACTAAACCCCTTACCATAGTTAAGTCTTCCATATAATGAATGTATTACAAAATATGATTAACAAACTGATGATTATTTTACACAAATTCTTATTCATAATTATTACTTGTAAGCTAACATAAGTAGTCAACATAAAGTCTAGTTGGATACCAATAATAACATAAAGGCTGTGACAAATATATTAATAATCATGTTTCCTTAGTTTGTTTCAAATATTCACTCAAAATTAGAGAGTTATCTGCTGAAGTAATCCCTAATTTTCAACTAACACACTAGAAGTACACCATCTGACAACTCTTGGGACACTGTAATCAAACCTTTACTTTTATAATGCACCCATGGCTCCAACGTTCACACTGAGATTTCTTGTCAACAGGACATGAACAATAACACCCTCAGATTTATAATACAGCTCACTAACCTATACTCTACTAAGCAACACTCGGCCCTGTTCCCCTATTTCCAAATAAAATAAATTGTTTTCATATATATCAAACCTGGTTTTCTATGTGTTAGTTATAAACCCACTGTATAATACATGTTCTAGACAAGATAATGAAAAATCATATTCACACACTCTGTGCCAGCCATTCTATTCTACCTAAGCTACTTTTGGAGATCCAATACTTCCTCTATAAGTGACACTGCCCAGTTCATCTTTGTTTGTTCATCATGAATACTCTCTTTAAATAACTTATAAAAGGATGGCTGTCACATGTACTTTGAAGTTTATTTACTCTATTGTCCTAGAAACACCATTATTTTAAAACTACTAACTACTCTTTGACATGGTCTGACAGCAACTAGATTATAATATGAAGTAGCAGTATCTATTCTAGAGTGACATTAACTAATCTACGGTGTGTGGCGAGGAACTAATCTACGGTGTGTGGCGAGGAACTAATCTACGG
>NW_013666568.1:121958-136230 GCF_000517525.1 Limulus polyphemus | reverse complement strand
ACTATAGTATGTGGCGAGGAACTAAACTATAGTATGTGGCGAGGAACTAAACTATAGTATGTGGCAAAGAAATCAACTATAGTATGGGGCGAGGAACTAAACTATAGTATGGGGCGAGGAACTAAACTACAGTATGGGGCGAGGAACTAAACTACAGTATGGGGCGAGGAACTAAACTACAGTATGGGGCGAGGAACTAAACTACAGTATGGAGCGAGGAACTAAACTATGGTATAACAATAATCTAGTATGGAGCAAAGGTAACTAATCTCTGGTACTGAGTGACAGT
Organism: Limulus polyphemus; assembly: GCF_000517525.1. Classification (NCBI taxonomy): domain Eukaryota; kingdom Metazoa; phylum Arthropoda; class Merostomata; order Xiphosura; family Limulidae; genus Limulus; species Limulus polyphemus. The sequence continues at coordinate 135,941 of NW_013666568.1, read as the reverse complement.
GACTTATCTGTATGATGGAATTATATTAACTAATGAATAGCATGAAGCGACAGTAACTAATCTCTAGTATGGAGCAACAGTAATTATTCTAAGTGAAGAACTTATCTCTACTATGGACTGACAATAATTAAACTGTATGGAAGTAATAGTAAATAATCTGTAATATGATATAATTTTCACTAAAAAAAAAGAACCTTGAAAGTAGATTACAAAGTCTTCATATATTTATAAATAACATATACTGTATGAATGGTAACAGAAGTCCAAGGATTACTTTTCCTAAAATTTACTGACTACAAAAAATTGACTGTTTTAAAATTGTATACAAAAAATTAATAAAATATGACTATAGCTCTAAGCCTACAGTAAAAAAACAACATGGGGTAACATTAAGTCTTTGTAACAATACATTCATGATAGTTCAGACTCCCTGTGAAATAGATATAGCAACACAGACTATTGGAATATATTATGTAATTTGAGCTAATTAAACATTTAAACATCAACTTAAATAAACCATGTAAATACATAATGCAACAAAAATAAATGTTGTACAATTTGAACAAATTAAAAGAATAATAATATGAAAACCTTGCTCTTTTAAATCAACCAACAGGCTGTTATAATTTGATGTACAATCACACTACTATAAAACATTAGTAATTTGCATTCATATGGATGTTTGTTATACTAAGCATAATACAGCAGTATACATTATACAACTATGCATGTACATCAAGTCCAATTTTAGTTACCATTTTATAACAATCACCAAAAGCTGGCAGTACATACAGATTTTGCAAGCGTATAGTAACGAAGTCATCAAATCAACCATCCATACATTTAACCCTTCCATATCAACAAAAGCATTGTACTAAACATTACTTATTTTCAAATCTGTTTAACAAAACAAAGTGTCCATATTATGTAATAAATTGTTTTAGATACTAAGTAAAACAGATAACTTGTTTCTAAAATTAAAACTTAACTATATTTACATGACTACTTGCTTTACTAATATTATATATCTTTACACTGCCATATTTCTACAAATCACAAGTAAAATTTTCCTAGTGTATAGTAAAATCAACACTGAAAGGAAGCATCAGCTACCTCCTACACTATAAAGAGTGCACATGTAGCCTATATTTTTTGGAATATATACAGGTTATACAGTTTGCAAAGATCTTTGTATTGGTGTTACCATATGCTTCTGTAACTATTAAATACAGGTTAAAATTTACATACTTATATAAAATAGTTTAATAAAACCTTGTACACTAAGCAAAATATTTATACCTATGTGTTAGTTTTATCAAGGATGAAAAGTTTTGGTATACATTTATCTTCATATAATCCATTTACAGAGTAAAATTTGCATTAATTTTCAAATTTTGATTTGTTTATTTACATATACACTAGTGTATTTAAAAAACTAGGACTTTTTGAACGACTGAAATTTTTTAAGTCTAGTTTTATATATTTTATTAAACAGTGAAAGATATATTACATGTAATCCTTAATAAAACTACAAAATTAGCTACTTTTTCATTTAGGTGACCTTCCTAATTCCATCTCATACAACTAAGAGGCAGCTTTTACATTTAACGACCCAATGTGAAAACTGAAAATATTAGAACCCTAAGCACCATGAACTCACACTCATACACTAAATGTTCCAGTAAGCAAAAAATTCAGTAACTTAATCTCTACTGGTAACACTATACATCACCAGGTGGTTTGCAGAAGTTTTTTAATCAGATATACTAGAATATCAGATATACAGACCTAGAGCTTAGAAAATACAGATTGATAAACATAGTTGCAACAATGTTAAACTGAATTTTCAAAGACACTTTATCATAAATTACTATTTAAATTGCTTTGAAATACTAAGCAGAAAATAGTGGAGAGATAGTGTGTCAATCAAAATCATAGCGTCTTAAGGATACTACGTAGATGATAACCTGAATAAACATCATATACTAAAACCCTAAAATCATAAGTAGAAAACAACCAAAGTAACATAGGCAAGAAAACCTGTTCACTGTAATACTATAAAAAAGCTTCAGGTACCAAATATACTATGTAATATGAAACAGAAAATTGTTTATTATTATATAGAGAATGTTTTCACTAGAAAACTTAAGTAAACTTAACATAATATTATCCACAATAATAATAAAATGTTTAGCAGGTAACACTAAGTAACACAGTAAAGAGATATCACTCATTACATTACTAAAAATGTTTCTATTACAAAACACTATGTAAGACAATAAAGAAATAATGTCCTTTATATGGTATTCATACAGTAAGGTTAAATTATGTACAGATATTTTGAGGAAGAGTAACAGGTTCTGAAACCATACCAATTTCTTTTATAGCAATGGTACAGCTAATAAGATGACAGAGTTGAAGCCAACAAAGACTCACAATTTCACAAATGTCCATCTACACTTCAATAACATTGACAGTTTTCAATCCTATTTGACAACATACATCAAGTTTCCTATTGCACCTTTAAAGGAATTGCAGTCTTTGATAACTCTCTCACTACAAACTCGGTCCTAGAGACTGACCTTGTAAACCATTTTGTGCTTGTTATAGTTTTCATACTATAACAGTAAGTGTATGTTCACAAAATTTTGCAGATTATCATTAAACATTACAAGGTTTTCATACACAAATTATCAGACATTTTTTTAATTAAGATTTATTATGTAATGATTTGCTCATGCATTCTTATTTTTGAATGTTGGATATCCAACATGCAAAGTAATTTTGATTTTAAGATTAAAAATATTTTTATGCATCAACCTAAGGGGTTCTGAAATGGGAACAACTCCAACAGAAGACCGTAAAGGTGAGAGAAGCAATTACCACAAGGTAAAAAAACCACAAAAGGCATGGCATCTCATAAAGTGAATATGATTACTGTAGGCTTAAGACAGGAAGTCCAAAGCAAAAGAGCACAGGTCCTGTAAGTGAGTGCTTCCCTGGAAGTTGATTGAGGTAATGACCATAGACATGTCTGAGTGGATCATCACAAGATGACTGGACACCCACGACCAAAAAAAGGGCAAGCTCAATAAGTCACAGTCATCTCCTGAAAGTTGATATGCAGAGATCACTCCTCACCCAGAAAAGAAGTGGTGTTGAACACTATCCCCAACTGGAGAGAGAGAGAGAGGCTTCAGTAGAAAGATACAAGTTGGGCCAGGGGTTAAGGGAAGTGATTTACCCAGAGACATTTTAGAGTGATCAGGCCTCCACAACAGAGATGTAGAGAGAAAGGTAAACACACAAAGGCAGATAAGGGAATGCAGGACACATTCCAAGGATCCTCCACAGCTCACTAAAGGTGATGTATGTGTGCATGACTGAGAGGAATCATCAAATGCAAGAGAGAGAGAGAAACACCTTGGATATCAAAATATCCATGGTGCAAATAAACAAGGGAGAGGGTTGAGCACACACCATGCAGGAGTTACCACCAGATGGGCATAAAACTGAGTGAGAATCAAAAAGGACTTAAGAAGTTAGACCAGCCAGCCTAGGCAAGAGGCCTCCCAAAGAAGAATGGAGGTAGCAATTGCTAATCTTGTCAAGATGGTGTCAGGAGAAGCCACCAACTGTATAATAACAGAAATAAAAGCCAAAAGATGCACGCACTGAGAAATAAAATACACGATCCAAGTAAAAACATAAGTGACCATATCTAGGCCAAAAGGAAGGGCACAGAACTGAAAGACATGGCCACTGAGGTCAAATCGGAAAAATGATAGGACACAAAACAAAGGGAAATGTGAAGGAAGGCATTTGAAATGTTTGGCTTGGTTAAACACAGCCCAAAAAAAAGGGCCCAATGCAGGCTGAGAAAGTCATCTATCTGGAATTGAGGAACAATGTGAAAGAGATTCAGAAACAAGTCAATGACAGGGTGCCAAAAGCCTAACTTCATGGAGATGACAAAAAAATAAAAATAAAAGCCCTGAGTAGGGTAGAAGACAGGTTTTGTAGCTCTTGTCACCAACAAAGAAGACACCACATCCTGAAGATGGTGAAGATGCAAAGTATCTATGGAAAAATGATAAAAAAGAAGACAATAATAAAAAAATAAAAAATAGTTCCTGTATGAAAGATGAAAAATGATTAGAAAGAACACTCAGAACCTCAAGATCACTGGAGAAGAAAAAATACAGGAGGGTATAATGAGAAGGTGAGCATAGATGGAACCAGAATCCAAAGATGAGTGTCACTGCTGAAAGCCATGACAGCTAACCATGTGTGTGTGTGTGTGTGTGTGTGTGTGTGTGTGTGTGTGTGTGTGTGTGTGTGTGTGTGGTCCTTTTGATCTTTCACATGCTAAGTGAAAAAACAATGCTGAAACTCATAAATTCTTCTGCCTCATAAGATGACAGATAAACTTAGTTAACTAGAAAAAATATACTCATTTCCCAGTTGTCTGGGTTTATAGACTACAGTCAGAGCTTACAGATTTTATATTTAACTGCAACCTCTTGATTAATAAATTGTTTTCAAATCATTTAAAAAAAAACCTTTCTATGCATGATATAATGTATTTTTTTAAACTTAACCTATCACTTAAACATAGTTCTCTGATGCATAGTAAAGCTTTACGTTTTTTATTTTCAGACCTCTCAAATTTCATCTTGCAGAGATACAATTAAGTAACACACAAGTTTGTGGATATGTTACACATTTGACATAAGAACTTCTGAGTGAAAATAAACAAAAGTATATAATAATAATATATCAGCCATACCATATAAGATATATCCAATTCCAACAAGGCCTTTTGCCCCAATACAAGACTCTTCAGGCCATCTGTGATATGACATAATAGTAGTGCTCAAGACACTACTTATATCATCAACTGCATGAACCATAACCATTGTTGGTGTGAAATGGATTAAGTAAACATATATTTCAACTGTATCAGTCTACTCAATTATATAATAAATGTTTATTCATTATCATACACAAACCTTTGGTGTGTTTGGTTACTATATAATGATCACTCTTTTATTTAGCTTCATTTTATTATTTTCAATCTTATTCAATTAGCATAGCATATCAAACCATAATGACATAATTAACAGTTGCAAAGAATGCCACTAACATATTGACTAAACTACAAAATAAATGGTTAGCAAATTAAAATAAGATACATATATAACAACCAAACTCATTTATAACGACAAGACTTCAAGAAAACACTTGAATATGAGTGGCATGAAACATTAAGTCTAGATCAACTTCACACAAAAAAGCAAGATTGTTTATACAGGAAGAAACTGATGAATACCTAGTGACATTACAACAGCACAGATTATCAAGCTATTGCTATGGTTTAAATGTGATGCATTACAGCCTAAATATTTCAGTATCAAACACTAAGTCAGATTTTATGGTATAATTTTAATTAGCAAGTTCAGTTGAGTTTTAATTCTGATAAAATATTTCAAATCAATCAATAACCTAGTATTAACCTTTTTGTTTTTTTAATAATAAGATAGAAGATCACACTGGGATAGTAATTATTGTAAAAAAAAGTATTTTTTAATATAAAAACTTAAGTTATATCGCTAGCTCGTTAAAAGTTTCTTCTCATTAATCATAAAAAAGTGCCCATAATCATACCAGCATGTTTCTTCAAATTATTACTAAATGCAGTTCTTAATTCCATCACCATCCATTACAATCTTCAATTTAATTATAAAAATAAAAAATACAATATAGCAAAAAAATAATTTGGTTGATAAATTTTACATGTTTTTAAAATGATGTTCATACCACAATTTATAAACAAGGACTCATCATGAAATCATATCTAAACTAAGAACACTTTTTTTATAGCCTACAATCAGTTGAACTGTCCAAGATTTAGGCCATGTCATAAATGTACAAGTGTTGACATATTTACTTCAACCCTTATTTTTATTCAGATGTAAAAACAAAGTTACTCCCATTAGCATTTAAATTACCCTCCAATAACTTGTATGAAATGCATATAAGAACTGGTCCTAACAAATCCTTCTTGTTATAAATGACCTTTCCTTTTCATATTATAAAGTGGCTTTCACTAAAAACAAAAGTTAAAACAAATTGTATTTAAAATGGACAAAAACATTTGTTTCAGGCTTATGAATGACAGCCTTTTGAATTGTAAAACTTTCTCAAAGCAGCTTAAGCTTGATCATCATAGAAAACACAGTAATAAATTTATTTTGACTTAACAACCCAAGCATTTTTTGAGGGTATACTTTCATTCAAGGGTGATTTGATAACCTACACAATTTTACCATTCTGAAGTCATGATGCCAACTGCTACATGTGGATTCAGTTTAATACATACAACAACCTAAAAAATTTTCTATAGCTATAACCTCATTGATTTTCATAAAAATATACTCTTGAAATCAATACTACTAGTCAACCATTCATCTCTTCCTACTGAAAACTACAAGTAAACCAGTACAATTAAGTTTTTCATAGCAATCTGCTCTTAAAAAAGACGATATTCATCAGTACTATTAGCCATTGTATGTCTGAAATAAGAACCATTAAATACTAAAAAGTTCATAAATGATAACTTTAGGAATTATCTTTAAAGGTTATGGAATAAATTTAAAATAATTTCTCCAACTATATGGTATTGGTTCTCACTGTACACGGGATGGGTGGCACCCAATCTAATCTGCTCTGGACATGCTGCAAGTCAGACTTATGCATAGTCTAGCATGACTGTGTTGTCACATCATGTAATAAGCTGGATTCACACAAATACAGGTCAAGCTTGTGTCTAGTCTAACATAATTTTTGTTATATTACTAATATCTCCATAGTAAGCCATATACAGTAGATTTAAGTGAAACTTTTAGACCTTATATTAAATAATTGTAGTTTTAAGCTGACAACTATAAGCATAATCAAAATATGACTCCTGCTTTAATTGCTCCCTCAAACCAATACAAAGCCAGTTAAAATGTGCATTATTTACATAGCTACATTCTAATAAACATTCTGGAATTACTGCTAGGTTTCAAATGCAAAAATTTACAGTTGAGAAAAAAAATTAATCTTATTTTTTTTTAATGGTGAATTGCTTTATGGTTTTAATGGCTTTCTGCTAGTGTAGAGAAAGATTTCATTTTGGTCAAAAATCGTAAGACAAAATTTAATCAAAGATTTAAAACTTTTTTAAATTTCACAATATTAGTATGATGTTCAGCATGTGATTATAATAAATTTCAATATCATAAGATCAAAAACAAATCTTTAGTTTACTTGAAATATTCATTGCAAGATTAATTCAATGATGCTAGTTTCCTGCTTGCAGTACAAAAAATACATACTTATATATATCCTGACTTAAGATCTACCAGGACAAATACGAGAGTCGGAACTTCAATTTTTGTTGTGTTAATTTTCAATGTATCATACATATAAGTATGCATGTTTAATTTCTATTTATCATACTGAATAAGTACATCCCCAAAAAATTAAACACTATGTATGGAACATCTACATAAGTAATATTATGCAATGCCAAATAATAATTCTTGTTGTAGTCTGTTGCCAATTGATCAATTTCTTCTTTTGTTCACTTTGATAATACGATAATACACATTATCAAATCCCATTGCATTTATTTCATGGATATTGTAACACACATACAATTTTACTAAATGCACTTTAAGTACTCTAACTGCTAAGAAAAAATGTTACTGTAAGTCAAGTTACATTGGTTCATAACTTCTTTAAAAACTTAGAAACTCTCACTACCTCCCTACCAAATCCAGGTTGCTAACACTACTTTACAGATCAACATAGTGTACACATACTTTCTTGTGTCACTAGTTTTTTTTGAGTAAAGCTGACCTAACACATCATGCCAAACAAACTTCAAACAAAACTGCTCAGTATTATAGTTTTTTAGAAACATAATAAATCCTTTCTATGATTTTAATCAGATATGTATTAAGCAAGCATCTGTATGTGTTTGTAAGAAAAACATTTTTTTAATAATTCATTGTATTTATTTTTTCAGATTATTATCTCAGTGGATACTGCTTACATTTGCTTCCAGTCTCAAGTACTTCATAACACAAAGTAACATAATATATACTTATCTACTGAAGTAGACACTTGAATTGCAATAATCAATAGAAGTGACAATGTTATCTATAAGCAGAAATTTGATGCCTCTCAAGAGGGCATGTTATCTATAATTATTTTATAAACAATTCTGATATTTTTCCTTGTGTGAAAAAGTAAAAAATTAACATCTATACCTCCACAATTGAAAAAGTTCTCTTATTAATTTATTATTATCTGTTAAACTTCACTGAGTTTTAGTGAATATAATTCTTATAAAAAATTGTTAAGCATTTTTATAATGAAAATGTACATAATTATGCCTGAAACATTAAATGTGAATAAATGTTGGTGATCAAAGAATAAATTTTCTGCAACTATGTTATGTGGCATCAATTAAAATATAAAGTTATTGCTGAAGCAAAAAAATAAAAACTTTTTGGTCTTGGGCAATAAATATTGTACATTTTAACTGGTTGATATTTAGATTTAAAGAATATTATTTATGTGAGGGAGGATAATGATTAAGGTAATTAATATCTCAAACTTCAATAAAACCTATAATGAAAAATTGTGTCTGTTCTAAATAAATCTGGATATGCAACAATGACTAAAAGTTTTAATATCAAGAAGGTCTCAAACCATCTACAACTGCAATGTATTACCAATTTTGAAACATTTTATGCTTTGCCCATAGTCTTTGTTTAATTAGGGAGGGGATTATAATGCATTTCAGATCACTCTTTTTCAAAACTCCTGATATAATAAGCAGATGGGTGATATATTTTGTCATCATTTTCTGTGCTCCGAACTTTGAAGAGGTGTATTTAAACAGAAAGTGGTGAAAGTTAACATTTTCCTTACCTAAATATATATTTTCAATAGATACACACCTCGAAACACAGAATAGCTCGATCAATCATGCATCTGCCTATGATATTTGCATGTCACTTACTAGTCTTAAGGTAACATTTACCTAAATATAATGTTTAATGCAAACTGCAGAAGGGTGACACAACATCCTTACAAAGTAACTTCTTTTAAGAAGTTGTGCTCAAAATAACTTCATTCTTAGATGAGTACATTAAGCTTTGAATAATATGCCAAGTACTTCCAGAGCCATGGTCCAGTAGGATGTACAAGAATTATATCAAGCAAAAATGAATAAAACTGTATAGTTCAAGCAAATTCTGCTATGCCTATCTCAAATACCCCACCTAAACTTATAATGTTCCATTATAACTGCTATGCACACCAACTTCCACCTATGCTTCAATATAAATACAAGGAAAAAGTATGAGTGACTATAATGTACTAATCAAACAAAAGGTTTAACAGTACAGGAAAGAAAAAAAGGCAAGTGCATCATTACAAAAGCTTCAGTTATAACGACATTACATCCAGACATATAAAATTAAATACTTTCTTCATAAGTTCCAATAATATCAAGCTTGAAGTTCCAATATAGAAACAAAATTTTACCACTTTTGTTTTTCCTAATTCATTGTCCCTCTCAATGAATCTGATCCTTGTACATGTACTTCATCTTGCATTGGCTCAAGCTTAGCTTTTAACTTGTAATTTTGCATGTTTGTTTTTCTATTAATTTAAGCTTAGCTTTACTATTGTTTTAAACTTTCAAAATTAACCATAATGTTTTTTCTTTTCCATGCTTAGTTTGGCGACACTAGTTGTTAGAAGTAATGATGAGGTACTGATGTAGAATTTATAGTGTAATAAATATTTTCAAAAGGCTCATAGAGAACTGTGGAGTTTACATGTACAACATATTTGTTAAAAGGAAAAGTTTGAGACTGTTTCATAGAGATATGCTTAATAAGTTGAGCATGAATGAAGCAGGTTAAGCACCAATATTACAGAATTAAGATGGAAACAATATCTATATTTGAAGTGTACTTATGAGGGAAGAGAAGGAAAATATAGGGTTTAATGTGGCATACAATGGGAAAAGGTTTATAGCTACATGTCCATGTGATAAAGTAAATATTGGTTAGCCACAGATATAGTAACTGTATTAAATAAATCTGAGTCTCTGGCTGTTGATCAATGTAGAGATGCATGCAGAAAGACTTGTGAAGCTTATATTTGTAAGATTTATTTTCAAGTATTATGAAAGATTTGTACATTTGTACAAAAAAGAAAAACAAAGAGAATTTTCTAACTAAGCAATAAAATTCAAGAAGGTTTATATAGTCAGTAAATTGGTAACAGGAACTAAAAACCATGATATTTTTGTAGTATGTGTCTCATATACTTTGTTAATAGAAGAACAAAAGTTATTAACCTTGTACAAAGAGCTACTGCATTTTGGAACTTTTAAGATGTAAATCTTCAACTAGCTTTTGCAGAACAGCCTAGAAAGACCAGTATGTCACGTTGTTAATCGTGAACAATACATTTTGGGCAGCGTAAACTGTTAGATCTGTGGAACAGTTCAGGCAGCATTACATGTCTGTTACAGGCTGCTTAAACTTAGTTTAATAGAAGCAAGAGAAAGATCAGAACTTGGACCTTAAAAGACACAAAACTCAAAAACTAATGGGACATTCATGATGTTAGAAAAACATGTAGGTTCAAGAAGTCTTGACAGAAATGAATAAAAACCTTATAACCCAAGCACTTTTGAAAGGTCCACCTTTCAAAAGCTCTAGGGTTATAGAGTTGTAATTCATTTCTAACAAAACTAATGGGATATTCTGATAGATATGTAGACGAAAACATGCTTACTTCTTTTAAACTCTACAAGTATAAACTTCAATTGCAGTTAACACGTTACATGTAATTGTCCTTACTGAGTTTTGTTTAAACAAAGATGTTGCTTTAGAATGTTTTCCATAAGAACCTATCAGTTTAACCTTTGTGCATGGTACATTATAAAAAGCTTTTTAAAACAGTTCATTATCCAAAAAGACACAAATGAAGTTAGTAAAATAATAATACTTTTTTGAAATATATTGAAACATTTTTAATTAAAAACTAGCTTTCAAGCTGCTTTTCTAAATGCCTCAAACATAATATATACTTAACACTCTTTTAAGTTCTCATAAGAATAAAAAATCTTATTTTGACCGTCCTTTAATGCTTAACCTTTGCCTTTCAATGGCTCTTTTAATCACATTTATCTCAGCAACATCCATTTCCAGTAATAAGAAAGCAGAGTATACTCTTGAAAGTTTAATATTTGTAACTTATTAACAATTAGCTTCTCTATTCATCCACTTAGAAAAATATTTTTGTTTAGAACACAAGGTTATAGAAGTCATTCATTTCTTCTCAGTAAACTTAATTAAATTAGTAATAAGTTACCCAGAGTTATTTAAGTTTTTTAGGACACCTTAGCTGATGGAATACGAGAGTTGTAATGTGTGCATATGATATAACATCACAATAATATTGATAATTTAAATCACATCATTCTTTACTGTCACAATATAGTTTCCAATAAGAAGTGTTTCATTAGCATTTCAACTATATTTGTCATAATATTGCACACTTCTGTTAATACATATTATGCTTCACTAACTTAAATATTCTACACCATAAAACTTTTTGTCTTATAAATGAATTATACCAATGGCATAATACCACCACCTTCTATATTATAACCCAAATGGTCTAAAGAACTCTCGTATTAAGCAAAATGCCCCAAGGACAATGAATTGTAACAAAGTATCCATATCAAGTCATTAACGAATGATATGGCTTAAATTATTATCAGTATTATTGTGATACCACATTGCAAACATATTACCATTTAAGCCTATTATTAAGGTCATTTTCCCAATATTTCTCCTCATGAAATTTCTGATCAACACAGAATATAACCTGGATTATACTTTTTAAACAAAAGTATTTATATAGATTAGAATCTTGAAACATTCATTAAGTTACCTTAATAACATGTGAATGAGAAAGGTAACAGTAAGTTACGTCTTATTTATTGAAACAATGAAGCAAAACACTAACAGCAAACTAAATGTACCCCTTTAACTCTGAACTACTGAACAAGTATATGGTGTAGAGCAGGCATTAACAGACATGTACTCGGAATAGAAATTTGAATTCAAATTAGACTAACAGTAGTAACACACCAAATCATCATGATAAAAGCCTTTCTGAAAGTTTACAAATTACAGATCCAGTAACCTCTAGATCTAACTAGTTATATTCTTAAATTCTTTCCTGGTTAGTTTTGTATTAACTTTTAATGTTAGACTTAGCACATAGTTTGAAGTAACCAAAAATGAATTAATAATAATTAATTGCATCAAGCTAAATTTTAGTTTAACTTTAAGCAAAACTTCAAAACACTGGTTTCTAAAAACTAAAGTTCTACAGTAATGTCAGTATTACTTTCCTAAACAAAAATTCCAATTTATACAAAGAAAACTAAATGTTGCATTAAATCTACAAGAGAAAAATACATAATTAATAAGATCAAGCACTATACATTACAATTCTTCCCGCTCTATTTTTAACCAGTTATTAATTAGTAGTTTCTTAAGCGAAACACTTTCGAATCTCGACTGAACTCGAGTACATCAAGTTAAGTTTGCGTTTTTAAGCCTAACTCATTCACAATGTCAGTCTAACACTCACAGAGCTATTGACATACGTTAAACTAAACATAATCCTGTACTAAAATTGTTCAACTAAAGTTTCCACGCTGAAAGCAGGCAAGAACATCGTTACAAAACACAAATACTTGGGCTGACTTACCAGATTTAAAATAAAATGTACCATCTTTATCACTTGTAACATCCGTTGTTAGTTCAGTTGCATTCATTTCGATGACATGAACTTGAAATACAATTCACCAACAAACATAACGGACGTCAACCCTCCTTCTCTTGTACATACCATCAGTGTTTAGGCCTTACACATAATGATTACACTGACATTTCATTGGTTGAAATTAACTTAGTCAGGCACTGTAATTTTTATTAAAAAATAAATAACTTTTATTTTTGTAAAGTTCAACATAATTGTTATATTTATTAATATTATTGTTATTAAAAATTTATAATCCTGACTAATAGAAATTGTATAGATTTAAATGCTCGGTATGGAACACTAGAAGTTACAACTAAATTTTGTAAGCAATCAAATCGCACAATGTGCTTAATAAAAATGAGCGACAGATAAAAACATTTTTAACCCCAGGATATTTAACACGAAGAAGTGTTATCTATCCATACTTGTTTTATTTTTAACTATGAGACTTCGAAACCGCTGTCCTTTAATCAGTTATAATGTCTTCATCGGATACAATGTATATCATAACTAATGACAAACACAGAACTCTGAGCTTATTAAAATCATAAAAAATAAGTAAAAAAAATAAGAAATAATTAAGTATTATTTTCAACTGTTTCACTGTTAATGATACCTGAGGTTTTATGAAAACTATATTATCATATTGATTTGAGTGAAACAATTCGTCTTTAATCTCTATCTTTTGTTGAGAGTGTATATGTTATAGTACTTTTTGGAAACCAGTAAAATAACAATATAAAGGAATTCTAAGTCTGCAGAGTTATAACGCTTAAAACCGGATTTCGATACCCATGGTGGGCAGAGTACAGACAGCCCAATGTGCAGCTTTGCGCTTCACTACAAACAAACAATACAAAGGAATTGTTATGAAAATTGTACACCAAATGTTTCTCGTTTGTCAATTTTATGTTAATATTCATGATATTAACTGCAGTTGTAAGTTGTTTAGATAACAGAATAAGTTAAATGCATAGTTGAAACCTTCTGTTACGCTTCCGTTCGTTAGTTAATTTTCCGTAAAAATTCTTACCGAAGAAACTTTACCGATACAAGTCCTTTCTT
>NW_013666568.1:119899-121470 GCF_000517525.1 Limulus polyphemus | reverse complement strand
ATAACAAACGCTATAATTCACAACGAACTTCTCACGTGCTCAACAATATTCTTACTCATTACCTTCCTCGCCTCAGTTCTTACTGGTTTATATATACAAGACTACACTATACTTAGAAGGATCCTGAGATTTAAGGAAGGGACGTGAATGTTCGAGAATAACGTGGCGTGATACTAGTCACGTGACCTCCGCTGCGGTACACTGCCCATACTTAGTATTGTTCGTCCAGACCAATAGCCACTTACATTATACCAATAACTATTAAAAAAACCTTAATTAAATGTACAGAATTACAAACAAAAAATAACAATTCAACAAAGTCTCTTAATTTTACGGGACTGATCTTCTTCCGAACTGGTCTCCGTCTCGTTGGCTTCTGCTTCACGTGGGGTTCATCTGCTTCATCAGGAAATGTCCTATCGTCGATAACAGTCATATCAGTGGTAGTAACTTCATCAAGAGCTTCACTGTTTCCCTTCTCAAAACTGAGTAGAGTTTCTTCTTCGACGGTGGCTTTTTCAGGTGACACTTCTTCAGCAGCGTCATTTGTTCCTTTCTTCACTTCGTCCCAACTGAAATGTCCTGGACCGATGATAACGACAAAGCCTGTTGGCATGCACCACTTTTGGCTTACCTCGCCGACCACATTTGATTCGGAAAGTCACGTCTGAGAGACGATCCACTATGTCATATGGGCCTTCCCATGGAGAAGACAACTTAGGACACTTCGCTTTGGTCTTCCTGAGATAATACAACCACACCTTGTCTCCTGGTTCAAAGTTGATGTCAGTAGATCTCTTATCATAAGTTAACTTCATCGAATCAGCAGACGTTTTCAAGTTTGAATGTACTTGATGGTGAATATCACCCATCCTTTCCGATAACACTTTCACAAACTCTGACACATTCTCAGGCAATTCTTCATAAGGTGGGCGTCCTGTTAACTGATCCACTGGCAACCGAAGTTCTCGACCAAACATCAACTTTGCTGGAGTGTATCCAGTTGTTTCGTGCTCTGCTGTCCTATAGGCCATCAACAGTGGAGGGAGTAAGACATCCCAGTCATCTTGGCGGCTATTACAAAACCTTGACAATTCCTGTACCAGTGTCCAGTTGTACTTTTCTACCATCCCATCAGACTGTGGGTGAAGTGGTGTTGTCCTGGTCTTTCGTATGCCAAACAACTTGCAGCATTTTTGGAACACAGCTGATTCAAAGTTATAGCCTTGATCTGAATGCAGTTAGTGTGGAATACCAAACCTGAAGAAGAAATCACTAATAGCCGAAGCTACAGTTGTAGCTTCCTGATTTGGTATTGTATATTGTAATCCATCACCACACAAATGTACTTGTTTCCAGCACGAGTTTGGGGCAGAGGACCAGCAATGTCGACGGCTACTCTTTCCATTGGTGCACCAACTTGATATAACTTCGTTGGAGCACGTCTCTTATGCTTGGGTCCCCTTTTAGCACAACATGTACTGCATGTTCTGCACCATTCTTCCACATCTTGTCTCATACCTATCCAGTAAAATCTCTGTCGTAGGTGACTCAATGTCTTCTTAATTCCG
>NW_013666568.1:115466-118918 GCF_000517525.1 Limulus polyphemus | reverse complement strand
TTTCTTGTTCTAGTTGCCACTGCTGTAATCTCTCTTCTTGTTTCTTTTGCTGTTCAAGCTGCCACTGTTGCAGGTTTTCTTACCACTGCTGTTGTCTCTTTTCTTGTTTCTTTTCTCGTTCTTCTTGTTTCTTTTCTTTTTCCTCCAACAACTGCTGTAATTTATCTTCTTGTTTCTTTTCCTTCTCCTCCAACAACTGCTGTAATATCTCTTCTTGTTTATTTTTTCGTTCTTCTTGTTTCTTTTCTTTTTCCTCCAACCACTGCTGTAATCTCTCTTCTTGTTTCTTTTCTTTTTCCTCCAACCACTGCTGTAATCTCTCTTCTTGTTTCTTTTCTCGTTCTTCTTGTTTCTTTTGCTGCTCTTGTATTGCTGCCATCAAGTCTTCTAAGCTGTAGTTTGATTTGCCGCTTCTTGTTTCCATTTTTTTTATCGGTCCCACTCTCTGACACCAATTTGTTACGCCTCCGTTCGTTAGTTAATGTTCCGTAAAAATTCTTACCGAAGACACTTTACCGATACAAGTCCTTTGTTAAATAAAACTGGTTTAGTCTTTCTGAATACAACTTTGCGATACACTTAATTTCAACAGTCGCTCTATAACAAACGCTATAATTCACAACGAACGTCTCACGTGCCCAACAATATTCTCTCTGTCAGCAGTTCAATAACTCAATACATTACGCATTGTTTCTTGGCCGGTCTTATATATACAAGACTACCCCAATCTAGTAGTCTCTCGACATTTCATGAAGGTTCGAGAAGGAAGTGGCGTGACACAAGCGTCACGTGACCTACGCTGTCGTAACACTTCTTTAAAGGATAAAACAATACTATTCAAAAATTTATTTTACAATTTCATTAATACGCTTTGTTAGATAAGTAAACAAACGTTTGATGGTTTAGATTTCGATCGACGGTACATGGAAAAGTGAAGACATTTCTTTTTTAAGCCCTTATGAACTTAATGTTCATATTAAAAATCTTTCAGAACTGTATAATCTGCCAATTTTGATCTTCAGACTAGTATTTTGCAGAACACAACTCGATGTGATCTAAAGCTAAGCGTCCCTTCCCCTTCACTGAAGGCTTAGCGGTAATTTCGCTTCGGTCAGCTTCATCAGGTTTTAGATTCAGCTGGACCAGGGAGGGACAGGTGCAAACTTGACCTCTTTCCTCCCTCAGCACTGGTGTGATGGATGCACTGTTAGAATGTTTAACGCGCTGAAACGAGGGCGTTGAATCTACAAACGTTTATAATATGATATAGCAGTAAGTGTTTTTGTTTGTTATTTGTTTTGCATTTCGCGCAAAGCTACTCGATGGCTGTCTACGCTGTCCATCCCTAATTTAGTATGGATAGACTAGAGGAAAGGCAGCTAGTCAACACTACCCACCTGCAACTCTTGAGCTATTCTTCTACGAAGAACAGTGCGATTGACTGTCAAATTATAACATCCCAAGCAAAGGTGTCGCTAGGTGCTTTAAAGATTCAGGGCCCATAGGTGCAGGAATTTTTGGCGTTTCAGTATGATATCAATCACGATTTTTTATTCTGATTTTTCAAGACACCAACTGAAGATTCGGGTCATTGTAAAAAAACGGGGCACATGCCCCGTGTGCCGATGCCTCTGGCCCCAAAGCTGAAACAGTGAGTATGTTCGGTAACTTGAATTCGAACTTGTGATTCGCAGATTGCGAGTCGAGTGCCCTAATAAGCAGCGGTATGTATGAAGACTAATGAAGCTAAAAATCGGGTTTCAATACCCGCAGTGAACATCAAGACCATAGCCCATTGTGTAGCTTTGTGCTTAACAACAAACAAACTAATATAGTTAGGTTAGGCTATCATGTCTGCAAGCTGTTTCGTTTCTATTAGATTTATTTGTATTGTGTTGGGTATAAGGGCCTGGAAAACCTGTCGAATAATATTTTAATTAGAAGCGCCACCCGCAGTCAAGATGATATGCTGTAGAAGGCCTATGAAAATGTCATGTTCCACTTAGCCAACCAGAATTTTGGTTATTTTATTTTTCATTGGGAAAACAGAAATTACCACTTATAAATTGCACATTAAAGATTTGAACAGCACATTAACCTATAATAATTTTACAATATGTGATTAATCATGCACCAGCATAGGCATTGTATGAATCTGCAGGTAAGAACATTTTTTGTTCTTGTTTATTGTGAGCACAAAACTACAACTCGATTTTTATCGTTATAAGCTCCCAGACTTGACATTGAGCCACCGAGGGGCAATTGTTTATTAAATGGAGGTGATTATTTGTAATTATGATTCTGTTTAATTTGTTTTTAGATATGTTTAAGATCAAGTACGTTCATAAAACGTTTCATATCTAGAAAGTTCACTATGATGTCAATAATCTAATAACTTCGAATATAGAAGCGTCCGCAAGGCACTGTCACACGGGATTCTGGACACATTTAAATAGAATTAAGTGTCTTGAAAAATCAGAATAGACCACCATTATCGATATCATACTGAAACACTTAAAATTCCCTCACCTATGAGCTCGAGCTCCGAATATATTAAGTACCTAGCTCTACGGTTCCATTGTTTATAGAACAGAATAATCAGTAATTAAAAAGTTACTGAAGTATTTACTGAGAATCTTTTGAATAGTGATTAATAATTCAGTAACGTATTCATGTATTGTTACGACAGCGGAAGTCACGCGACGCAGGGAGCATGTGCGCTGGAGGTCCTAGAAAGATCGTGACTTATCGGGCAACCTCACGAATGTCCCAGCATTTGCTAGACGCCCTCTTTTTTAGTATATAAGCCGGAGATAAACTGAAGAGAAATTAATTGAGTCAAGCGAACAGTAGGCCCCGTAAGTAAAGTGTGTGAATCGCTGTGAATTATAGCGTATGTTTATAAAAGTAGTTAAGTTAAAGTGTTTGTGGAAATTCTGTGTATTACAAAGTTGTATCGAGAAAGAATAAACTAGTTTGATTTAAGAAAGGACTTGTATCGCTAAAGTTTCTTCGGAAAGAATTTTTACGGAAAATTAACAAACGTCTAGAGACGTAACAAATTGGTGTCAGAGAGTGGGACGAAAAAAAAAGCAGCTTAGCAGATTTGATGGCAGCAATACAAGAACAGCAAAATAAACAAGAAGAGAGATTACAGCAGTTGTTGGGGGAGAAAGAAAAGAAACAAGAAAAGAGATTACAGCAGTTGTTGGAGGAAAAAGAAAAGAAAAAAGAAGAGAGATTACAACAGTTGTTGGGGGAGAAAGAAAAGAAACAAGAAAAGAGATTACAGCAGTTGTTGGAGGAAAAAGAAAAGAAAAAAGAAGAGAGATTACAACAGTTGTTGGGGGAGAAAGAAAATAAACAAGAAGAGAGATTACAGCAGTTGGTGGGGGTGAAAGAAAAGAAACAAGAAATGAGATTACAGCAGTTGTTGGAGGAAAAAGAAAAGA
>NW_013666568.1:113834-114666 GCF_000517525.1 Limulus polyphemus | reverse complement strand
GCTCTGTTGTGTGACAGGACATTATGCAAGGTTGTGGGGACCAGTGTGGGTAACTATTGAGCTCATGAGCATAAAGGACAGACACAAATTATACTTGGCGGACATTTAAGACCAATGCATACTAGGATTGGACTACTTACTACCCAGGAAGTGTGTAGTTAATTTTGATAAAATTATGTTTGGAAACAACAAAGGCCAAATTCTGGTAAGTGTTAAAAGAGAGCTTGAACTAACCAGGTGCCATCAAGCTGAAGTCAAAGTGACTGAAGGAGTTGATGATGGTGAAATGGAACCAAGTATAGATATTAAATCAGAGCAGGAGAAAGACCAAGATTTGAAGCCAGTAATTGATTTTTTACACCCTGCTTGGGAGAACTATTGGGCACAATGGGACCAGTTGAAGCTTGAAGATGGTATTCTTGTCTGGAGATGGGAAACTGGAGATGGGAAAGTGACGACCTGGCAAACAGTTATACTGGGAAATTGTGCTGCGTCAATCCCATGATAGTTTAACAGGAAGACATCTCAGAGTTAAGAAGACATTGAGTCACTTACGGCAGAGATTTTACTGGATAGGTATGAGGCAAGATGTAGAAGAATGGTGCAGGACCTGCAGTACATGTTGTGCTAAAAGGGGACCCAAGCATAAGGGATGGGCTCCAATGAAGTTATATCAAGTTGGCACACCAATGGAAAGAGTAGCCATTGACATTGCAGGTCCTTTGCCTCAACTTCGTGCTGGAAACAGGTACATTTGTGTGGTGATGGATTATTTCACCAAGTGGCCTGAGGCATATGCAATACCAAATCAGGAAGCTACAATTGTAGCTTC
>NW_013666568.1:110855-112841 GCF_000517525.1 Limulus polyphemus | reverse complement strand
AATAAACTAGTTTTATTTAAGAAAGGACTTGTATCGCTGAAGTTTCTCAGAAAGAATTTTTATGGGAAATTAGCAAACATGCAGATATGCAACATTATGAGTAGTTGTTGATCGAGAGAAGATTGATCGAGTGAAGCAATCAATAAGTTAGGTTTGTTATCAATCAAGTAAAATTTCTCTTAAACCATATTCGTATATTAGGCCTACAATAGTTCCAGAATATATTATGAAAAGTTTTTTTTGTGGGCTTAGGCCCATATATTGTGTAAAAATGAATGTAGCCTGTAACAAACGTTTTTGAAGAAATAAAGTAACTCATTGGACTTCAAAAAGAACTCGCCCAACGACAGAACATGTTACAACAACTGACAATAAAAGTGGGATTAATTTTGACTAGAAATGATGAAACAACAAAAAGAAGGTCAAGAAGAAAGAGGTAGTAAACTAGAAGGACAAAATAAAAAAATAAATGAAGACAAAAAAATTTTTAGAAATTATAAAATAATCAAGAGATAATAGATAGGAATTTAAAGGGAGATTTTAAAAGAAAACGTAATATTTAAAGAATTAAGAACAAATATAAATCTGATTGACTCCTGTCACGTCACTACGAAATCCAATTCCAGGATTTAGCTGGCGAATTCAACAACATAACCAAATTGAGAAACCGATGTACTATGATGTAAATGTAACTTGGGAGCCATACCAGGCTCAGTTTCATATAATTTCTAAACTGAACAGGTGGAATAGTGAGCAATAAGCTATTCGCCTCGCTGCCCATTTAAATGGATGGGTTTTAATGTCATTGAGTAACCTTTCATCTGAGAGCCATAACAGCTATCAATCATTGGTATCTGCCTTATCCACATGTTAGGAGTGACACACCGGAAGAAAAAAAAAGTTATAGAATAAGATATGAAGGAAAGAAGAGACGTTACCCAAACTATAGAATATTTGGAAAGGCTTGGTGATGGAATTTGAACCCATTAAAATCAAAGTTAAACTACTAAAGTCACCATCTAAAAGTTACAGGATCATCAAACCTTCTTCTCACCCCCGAAGATAGTCTAGAAGAACTGAAAGAATTAATTAGGCAGCTAGTTACACAGAATGGAAGAAAAATATCACAAGAAAACAGATGTTTCAAGTAAAACTTAAAAGAATATATTACGAGAAACTGTAGATTAAAGCTTGTACAAAATAAGAACTCTTCCCAGAAGATACCAGAAAAAGGAAATTGTAAATAATGAACATCTGTTACTAAGCCAAGGATGCAATACCCTGATGACGTTACTCAGAGTCCAACCAGGTTAAAGAAACAACAAAAAAGCTAAAAAATGGCATAAAAGGACAGGAGGTAGCTTCAGAAATGAAGAGAGGAGCGGAACTGATGCAAACAGTGGGCGGGCATAAAGTTTCAGCAAAAGAAGAATTAGAAATTATCTTTACAGTAGGAAGCTTTTCTATACCTCATGATGTGTGGGTGATTGATAACATTGTAGAGTGCATACTCGGAACTGATTTCGTCTGGAGACATGTATACGAGGCTAGGTTATCTTCAAATAGCTTTGTAATATATGACAAGGAAAACATTATGTACTATATGGAAATTACTGCACCAGAGGTTGAACTTCAAATGATAATAAGAAGGGTGGTGACTGTACCACCAAGAAGTGAAATACTCATACCAGAAGTTAGTAGGAATATATTTACATCTAGTGACTGGGGCATAATAGCACCAAACACTTTGTATATTCTGAGGGATTGATGGTTGGAAGAGCTCTCGTGGATTTGAAAATAAAGATGTTATACATGATTTTACTCAGGAAGTATTTAAACCATCTTTTAATAGATTGAAACATTGCTATGATGTTAAGCTGATAAAAACAAATGTTATTGAGGTAACATGGTAAGTATGAACGATTCTCTTTGCAAGAACGGATGAACCTCAAAGTATAATAGTGTTACGTCTCCGTTTGTTAATTG
>NW_013666568.1:86366-109949 GCF_000517525.1 Limulus polyphemus | reverse complement strand
ATAGTTCTAGAAACAAGAGAGCGTGAGAATTGTCACGTGATCTCGATGACGCAACAATAGGTTTTGGAAAGGACCATAAATTGTTCAAAAATACAGAATGATGTGGTTTACAGAATCCAGAAGGACAAACAATCCGAGTCAAAGGTCATCCACCGTGATATATATACCTTTTTTAGAATTACGTTTGTAAAAGAACAGACAATTGGGTTACATAAAAGAATAATTTACCTGTAAAAAAAGTCAACCTGCTGAGGAGCCTAATGATTCTACTGAGACCACTTCCAGAGGATCACTAAGTATAGAGCCATCAGTGAATTTGTTCGATCACCCACCTAAGTGATGGCAAGGACAAGGAGCCGTCATATTTGTATACAAAAGCATCAAAAAAGAAAGTCATCCAAAATACTTGGTGTATGGATATTTTAGTGTAGTGTTATATTTTTATATTAGGATTTCGCAATCCAGGAAGATAACAGTTTTCTAAGTCATATTTTTAATGTTTGAATTCAGATGTTAGCTAAAGGGTACATGATGTTAAGACCAAGTAAGTTCATTAAAAAGTCCTACATTAAAAGAAAGTTCACGATAATATCAAGAATCTAGCAACTTTGCCTAATATCTAGATATGAGTACATTGTTTATAAATACGAATATTCGATGAATGAGTTGTAAATGATTTATTGAAAAGTTATGGAGTAGTGACTGAGAATTAGTGAAATGTTCAGTGTATGAAAGATCAAGTAGTTGTTGATCGAATAAAGTTAATCAGTAAGTTAATCATATTTATCATTAATCAAGTATTTTTTTAAGCTTGATTAATATAGTAGACCTGCGGTAGTTTCAGAGTATTATACTGGAAAGTTTGTTTGTGAAATTAGGCCTACGACTTTCGTCAAAGTCAATGTAGCTTGTAGCAACTATTATTAAAAAAATAAGTTAATTTGTTATCGCCATATAGCTGGATTTCGAATTATTTTTACCAAGTAATCAAAACTGAACTGGTCCAACGATAGAACGCGTTATGTTACAACAGTTTCTCGTTGTAGCAAATTTAGGGCTAAAGTTGTGGTTACTAAATTCTATAAACAAAGCAGCATCAGAAAGAAGCCTCGGTGTAATGAAAGTTATGGAAAATAATGCTTTTGGTTTAAAATTTTTATACTTTTTGGCTTCCAGTCTAAAGATAATGATTTTAATTTGTGTTTGTAAAGTTTTCTCGATCACGGGTAGAAATATTTTTATGTGCTTGTTTGTTATATGAAAATTTCTCCGTTATTAAACTAGTGTATCATTGTACATTAATCAGCATCAACTCCAAACAGTTCTCATGTGGTTCATCTGTGTGGTGTATGCGACTCTACTAACTACCTTATTGGCAAAACGGAATTATCATTTCACAATATTTCAGTGCAAATTTAATACTTATTTTACAATTAAGTTACTTAATAAACCATAAACAGTATATTTTTGGCAAATATAAAAGCAAACGTGCACTTAATAAATAATATACTATATTGTCACAATTTATTAATGATAAATTGTAGTTTAAAATTTATGTCTTTACAATAGCTCATACTTCTACAAAATAAGTTTCACAACTATTAATATTTTCAGATGAAACTGATTTCCCAAAAAATAAATTTAGTAAGCCCATTATATAACTGGAGGACCATTTGGTTATTTCACGAAGTGATAATGAATTTAACTATAACCAATTGAGTTTGAGCAAAGAAATAAATAGACTGAACATGTAGGGAAAACAATCTTTATTAATATCACAAACACAGTGTATGTAGTTCCTTTTGGATGATGCACAGTCGCCTTTTACTAGATTTATGAATTGATTAAATTGCATTCTTTCGTCAAAATTTATTCCGGCCTAGGAACTCATTCAAATACATGAATGTTTAAATCTAACGTTTTTTACTTAATGGGAAGTGTCAGACTTACCCACAGGGACTTTAGTTTATTACCAATGTGACTAGTCATTCTTATTCATAACAAAGGGAGGCCATAACCTTTAGGTATCATCTAGCCTACCATTGGGGGAAACTGGTAGTCAACACTCTTGCAAAACATGCAGCACTATGCCCTCAATCGTCAGAACAGGTGTTATCTGCATAAAATGACAGACATAAAGGCAACTAGAATGAAGTTAAGTTAACGATTTTATTGACCACATGTTATGTGAAAACTACATAGACTTAGAATAAACGAAAAAGAAAAATTCTACATCAAAATAAGAAGGTAGAAACATAGTATGTTTGCATACCACATTATAAAACCAATTCCTTTCAGGTTATAGAAATGCATTTGTTTTGTTTTTTCACAAGTATATAGTAATTCATTCATTATTCTCATTGTTTTACATACATATGTATTGTAATCTTCTCAAAGTATGAGTAACTTAGTGTTGGTCCAGTTGGTTTATATGACGTCATACTAAGGATTTTGTATTAGTGAACAATATTTTAGATAGTAATTATCAATCTTATGAGATGGGTTTGAGATCAAACAATTTATGTAATACAGTGCATCCTTTTCTATAGCATCACAAAAACGATACATAGTGCAAGTTGACATCAGTCACTCAAATCCAATTTAAATTTCATCTGTTAGTATGATAACTGTTTTAGCACAAAGAAAGTTCTCATTTTGTTGGATTTATACTTTTGTGGTATTTTCTGATGCACAGATATCCCTCAGAATAATCACTTAGGGCCCACTAACTGGAGGTTGAAACTATGTTGTGTTTTTCTCAGAACTCCAATAGAGTTCATTATAAAGAAAGAGACGGTACACAAATACACAAATAACAGTCTTAGTGTACAGCAAACAAAGTAAAAAACAAACAACACAATACTAACACAAGGGCAAGTGTTTATTATGGATGTGTTGAACAAGCATAAACTATACTAAATGTAAAGTTAAATGTAAACAAATAAAATATAAGATAGGTCTAAAAGATAAATAGGAAATAATCCAAATGTTTAAGCAAAGGCAAACCCTAATTTTCTCGAAAATTAAGGCCCAGAATAAATTAAAATTACTACAACTCTAAGCAAAAAAAGGGTTACTAAACATAGTAAAAGTTATAAGCTGAAAGTTGAATTCAGAAAGTTACTATTATGAGAGCAAAGCTGACTTTATATACAAAAGAACATAACATAGAAACCAAGTTTCCACACGACTCCACTTTATACATGTCACCTTCTTCCACTGTGATCTGAATGAAAGGGCGTAGCAGGCCCTATCCATTAATTTATTTGCCGACAGAAATGACAGCCATCTATCTCACAACATCATGAGCTATTGTCTTTTTTTGTAAGAAAACATGACTAATTGCTAATTGGTGAATTAATGTCCATTGTGCAATGGAGAAAGGGAAAGTTGGGTGATTTACTTGACCGATTCTCTGCTTCCAAACTGAACTGAATGAATTGAAAGAAAATAGAGGAAGTTCGAAAAATATCCATATTGACTACGGGGGAAGGTGGGGCAAGTTGCAGTTCAGTACAACACTTCAAAACCTTGACATCTGACATGAAAACAATGGGCTGCAAAATCTATGTACTCAGTGTAAAGTTACAATCAATTGTTCTCTGTCAAATAGTGAAAACATATTATTGTATTAAAACTTTACAAAATAACGTATGCGGTGTGGTTCTCTATACTTTTGACTTGCTCATGATCAACTTTAATTTACATCCTAATTCACTTAAACATAAATAAATGTTTATTATATTATTCTTATTTACATATTTTTGTCTTTAATACTTTCTTTACTACTTAACTGGTAAACAAACTGATTAGGTATTATTAAAGAAACAGTTTAATTAGTTTCCTAGTTTACTTTCAAGTGTTAAATCATAGCTCTGTTTCCAAACAAGAATGCATATTTTTGCTTTTTAGAACAAAGGGAGAATCATATTTTGTACAGTTCAAGATGTTTGTATTGTAACCATACATATTCCACCTTCTAATTTTAATACAGCAGTTTTCAATTTTCTTTCGTATATTCCAGGTATGTGATATCTCGAGGTTACAACTTCCCTTCGGTTTAAAGGGGAATAACTAATTATATGGGTAGTGCTAGTTGCTCTGCGAAAGTCTGACGTTTCTGATTCAACTAAATAAGATAAGATTCAGTCAGCCTGGAATGCCATTTTAAGCGAGTCCATCAGCTGTTCAATATATCTCCCCACTGAAGGTGAGTGTCCGTTATTCAAGGATGCTGTACCCATACTGTTGCTTTGTGTTGTTTAAATAAAGATTGTTTCATTGTGTATTACAAAATGTATTCAATCCGTTTGTTTATTAGCAGAGACTCAGTTTTAAATGAACTCAGTATGTCTTTGCACTGTATCTCGCCAAAACTCCCTCATCAACAACACCCAGTCTAACTTTTCACCTTTTGGGCAACTTTCATCAAACCAATAGTGGGATTTGCCTGCCTCCCTCATAGTGCACCCTCGTCTCCAAAGTGCGGGTACTTTTTTTTAAGGGGGGGGGGTAATAGGACAATAAACAATACAATATAAGTACATAAGAAATCGTTTAAGAAAGATTTTATTACTGGTTATAATTTCAGTATTGCACTTTAATTCACAAATGTTACTTTGTAATAATATAACGAAAAAACAACTCTCTTCACACATATATCTTGAGAATTATAAGAAAACAATGCAGTTTTCAAAGATAACACTGTATGTGCTGATATTGTTTAAACGAGTTGCTAAAATATATTTTACATTCGCCTTTTGTTTAGATGCGTTAAAATGGAGTGCGCGCGCATGCGCATTTAGATAGCAAGATGCGCGCGCAATTTCAGGACAGACAAAACTGAGCATTATTATAATCGATTATACAAGTTTCGACAGTATTTTCCTACTGATAAAATATGATATTCGTGTATGAAAGTAGAAATTCAAATTATAAAATATATAATGAAATACCTTATGAAAGCAAAGAAGGTTTTTTAAATATAACTTTCATGACAAATTACCTGAAACTAAAGTTAGAAACCTTTTTTCTATACACTGTACCAAAACTATATTTGAGCAATCAAAATATTTAAAATCATTAGTTTTAAAATTGGTTAAAAAATTAGAACTAAATTTTGAGAAATAAAACCATTGTATTTTTCTAAGTATCGTTATTATAATCAACCTTGCTAAAGAACTAAAATAAAGTAAAAACTGAGAACCAAAACCTTTCAATAAGTGCAGACTGGTGAACAAATGTATATTTCAAATTAAAAATTGTTCAATGAATTAGTTTTTTTCAAACTTCATGCTTTTAAATGTTTTTTCTGTTAACTTTGATTAAATCTGATCACGACAAGCTGCCATCCACAAAAAAGTAGTTTTCGACATTTACAGAAATTACATTGTATATTATATATAAACCCTTTAATCTTTCACATTTTAGAAAATTTTAAATATATTCAAGGGTGTATTTATTTTGTTAATTCTGCTTGATCTATAAACATAAAGCATGAAAATTCCCAATTCTCTTGAATAAACGCTACTGAAGTAGAATCAACATATTATTATATCTCCAGAAGTAACGATGATCATCACACATTAGTTACTACTAGGAATAAAATTATCAATGATCATATATAGTGAATAATAGCTTTAAGATATTATGAGTTCAAAGTGACTTTTATTTTTTAATATCACGACAATTTTCTTCAATTTACTACGACAACTTGTAGTAATACAGGTATAGGAGGCAAATTAAAAGTGAAGGCCCAAGGTTTATTTGATCAATCGAAGCAAGGAAACGTGCGCCACAGGCACCCCACTACGGACGAGGTCGCCTTAGGTTCCTAGAAGCTTGGGTTCTAAATTAAATTTTATGAATTCTCCTGTTTTTTCTGCGAGTAATTTTCCTAATTTTAATGCATTTTTACTGGGAGGAGGGGGGGCGAGCCCCCACTTCCTACGTCACTGAGTAAGGGTAGGCATTCATTTCTTCTGGCTGCATGAAAGATATTGGGTAGTTAAACATAAAACACAGTCCAATACGTATTTGATTTTTATCCTGTAAAAAGACTTTCTAATTAAGACTTAATTTTTCAGAAACACATGGAATACAAGTTTATGTAAAGGCTTAAATATAAACTAGATGATACATTTACATACAAAAACTTTGAATATTTATTTCTAGTTTTGCTGGGTTAGTTCTATTTCGTTGTTGAATTATTCATAGGAATACCACAAACTAACTACAAACTGAATAATCTAGTACTAGTCATGAAAGTTGGCTAAGTATGGACTTTATAAATATAATAATGTCAGGAGAAAAAGCTTAATGATGCGTTTAATAACGGTGTTTAATAATGCGTTTACTTTATTTCAACTAAAATACATATTATAACCAGAGAGAGATATTGCTATCCGTGAAGCCACAAGTTACAAATTGAACAATCTTCATTCCAGTTTAAAGAAAATGTCAAACCAAAGTGAATGAGTTGTATAAATATGAATCTCCTAAATATTTTCATCTTTTCGCATATCCATGAATGTAGTCTTTAATTTTGAGTTTAAACCCTTCCTAAGGATAAATACAACAAAGAATGTGAATGCGAAAACTTCAAAGTCAGCAGCACACTATACAAGTTTTATGTGACCATTCAGCTTAGGTAAATTAATAATAATCTCTGTACACAAAATAAAAGTTTAAAAAGCCCGATGAAACTGGTTCTACTTGTAAAAAAAGGTGAGTAATATCTGGAAAAGTGAATAACAGACAAGACACGTACAACTTGGAAACATATTGACAGAGGAATGCATCTATAACTTGTAAAAAAATATGTATTGCACGGAAAAAAAGACAGTAGCAATTAAAACCACATGTTATATGGAAAAAGACATCAGTAGACAAAAATCATATCTGGAAAAACAAGTAATACTTAGAAAAGTAACAGATAAAGGCATATAATAAGTGGAAAAAGACTTTGAAGAATAAGCAGTATAAAGAGAAATAGAGTAATAAATAAAAGTATGAGAACATGGTATCTGAAAAACAAAACCGTAGAGGAAAAGCATGTGCTACATGGAAAAAAAAGAGAGTAAAAGACAAAGCATATATTACCTGAATAAAATATAATGAAACGGAAAATATAGACAGTAAAACACACAGGATATATTACCTAGATAAAATATAGTGAAACATAAAACACGTAGTATCTATGTAGCACCTGTTAAGAGTAACAATACCTAGAAAAATGCAGTAATTAACAAAAGCATATTATTTGGAAAACTTATTTGGAACAAAATTTTATTTAGCTGTCCTACTTTTTAAGTATGTGAAGGCAAAGTGGAAATATATAACAATGTTTTCAATATCTAATTTAGCAGATTATAGATAGTCATCGGTGATGTAGTTGTATCATCTTCTGCAGATCTTGTTTTATATACTCAGGTTTTCAGTTGCTCTCCCTTCGGACAAGCAATTCAGCTGACTCCTTGACTTCATCACATTCTTCAACATCTAATAGATCTGGTCAATCAATGTTGTACAAAATTGCATTCATTTCTATGACAAATTCGTCTTCTGAAGCCATAATGCTTTGCATTTCACCCCTCAGTACTTTCAGTTGACAGTCTTGTATTTGCTTCAAAGCCTGAAATAAATCAAATTCACTCGTTTGAAGGTATTCTGATACAGGTGTGATATGATGGAAATGGACATGAATGTGTGAGCTGTCAAAATTGTTTCATGCCTCAGAAAGCCCACCAGTATCCCTCTAGCTTATGTTTTCATGGCATCTCGTGACTATGAATGCTGTAATTTAACCAAACACTTGATCAGATCTGGGAAAACAGCTTTGGAGTGGTCTGTGGATGTCCCGACCACAGCTGGTAATGTACTTAATTTTACTGACCAACATGTTTCACCTATCAATTTAATTTTCTTCGGTTTGTATTCCTTTTATTTTCTTTTTTTCAGATATCCATTCGCTTGTAGGAACTTTTGAAAAAAATTACGGATTTTTGCAACAGATTGAATAATGATATTGCTGTAACTGTCGAGTCTATCACAACTACCACAGCATAGTGGTCAGTTGTAGTGACATCTTGTGTGGAATCAAGTTATACTGAGACCACACCATCATTTCTAACTTCATCTGATATAATGTTCTGGATCATATTCTTCATTTCAACGAGCAGCTTGTTGACTGTTGTTTTACTGATGAAAGTAACTGAAACACCTACTCTAATAGCTCCAGACTTTTTGCGTTACTTGGAGTTAGCAGTTGCTTTGTTCAAATGCTTTGAGAGTGACATGTCATACTAACTCAAAAGTTTAATCAGTTCCAATAAAATACCGTGGTTTATATCATTCTTTTCCGGCTTGTGTATAGCTTGACTTCTGTGTTTTCTAAACGGAATATTAGCCTTTTCAATAACTTTGATAACAGCAATAATTCTACCAACAATTTTACGATTTCCTTGATCTTCAAGTATTCGTTTATTAGACAGCATATCATGTACATAGGACAAGATGTTTCCACCTTTCATATTGATCACATGCACTTCACAATTTTTGTATATGTTCTTTTGATAGTTCTCTCTATTAAATAAATAAATAGATGTGACAGTGTCCTTGTATCTTGTAAAACTCAAATTTGTGACATTATCATGTACGAATAATTTACGCATCTTTCTTATAACAGTAATCCGACTTATTGCATTTACCAAATTTCGCTGAACATCACCAGCAGACTCTACCGATGTTAGGCACAATTCGCCGTCGCTACATACGTACAATACGCCATAATAGTCTCATTATCAACCAAAATTGCACTGACCAATTCGACTGGTTATTAGCTCCTCATACCACTTGGCATAGGGTCTGAAGTGTTTTAAACTACTGATCAAATGTGCGCACGCCACAGAAATTAATTTCTTTTATAAATGTCTAAACGACATTTATCATGGTATGGTTTTAACTGTTGAAAATATTTATTATTGTAAGTAACACATGAACGTATATGAAATGTTTATATTGAAAACATAAATTATACAGGCACAAGACTGTTTTGCGCTTATTGATGTTCTTGCGAGATATTTTCGAAATTTTGAGTATTATGAACGATCAACTGCAGACCGTATAATAAGCATTCAGTTTGTTATATAAGGGTCTATCAAACATTCTACTGGCTAGCTTGCGTGCAAAATGATTATTTATACGCAGACTATTGATAATCTAATAATCTTGCAGCTGAAGTACCAAACTAGAGATATGCTCTTCAGTTCAATTATTGCTGGAGAGATTTGCCAAATATCGGAAAATTTTTGCCTGTAAAATTGCCAGGCACAACAAAGCCAATAATCTTAATATAATGGTTGTAAGTTGAGATTATAACAATGCATTTTTATGCCATTATTCAACAGTAGTGATTCTTGTAGAAATTTTAAAAATTACATGGGGAAAACGTTCCTTTGTGAGGTACGCCTATAATAAATATGAATATCGGTAAAACTAAACTACCGTTATTACTTCATTATTACAAAATAATAATGTGATCAAACTGATATTTATATAAGAAAAAATAAACTTTATAGTCTTTTACTCACTGCTCCACTTCCGAATGATTGTTAATTATTATTCAGTTGAGCATTTTGAATGCAAATGCTGATTCAATATCTCTAGTGACCATTGCAGATTCTTGCAACTCTCTCATTTTAGAAGATTTACACTTTTGGCATCCACTGGCTTGTTTCCTTTTTTTTCCAACATTATTTATTGTTTTAACGTATGACGTCTACAGACTGTTCTGAGCTTTAAATAATAAGCCCAGGACTTGCTCATATTCTGTAGGCATTTCATGATTTTTCTCAATTTTTTTACAAAACATAAAGCTATGAAGTAATAGTCAGGAGAGACGTATGGTGCTGTAACTTGTATGTACGCCTACGCAGCACGCAGCCATGTTTAGTCATACATGGACATATCTACACAAGCATTTAGGCTTATACGTAGAAAATTACTGGGAATTCCCATCTGGTGCATAAGCAAAATTCTAAAAATAGATTAGTGGTTTACAGAATGCACGCATTTAGAGTTTAAAACACTTGCTTCAAAAAGCTATAAATGTGTTTTATATTTACCTGTGACAAGACCTGCAAGAAGACGGTATAAATATTGGCTGTTGTGTTCAGTATTTATTGTAGTGTTCTACATCAGTTTGGCCATGCAAGATAGATAAAGAACACTGGTTTTAATTTATGAAAACGGGCTTAAATGTTATTAAGTAGTAAACTATAAGATTTGAGGGGACACCACTACTCGAGTTCTAATGGGGCCCACTGTTTTTTCTAGTTACTCAGCGAGTCAGTCCACCACTGACTATATATATATATATATGTATGTATAAATACGAAATCTGTCATATGTTTGTCTACTAACTGTTGGCAGACTATTTGACCAATATCCACCAAACTTGTCATGGTGAGTTCTATGGTTCTCAGAAGTAACATGGAATGGCTAAAATTCTGTCTGTCCGTCTGTCACGCCAATAATTTTGGCCATATAATAGTTAGATTAGATTTGATGGTGGGTTGATAGATCTTCTGATGAGTAATAAAAACGAATCATGTATACACAC
The DNA here is from genome assembly GCF_000517525.1 of Limulus polyphemus. Classification (NCBI taxonomy): domain Eukaryota; kingdom Metazoa; phylum Arthropoda; class Merostomata; order Xiphosura; family Limulidae; genus Limulus; species Limulus polyphemus. The sequence goes on along the minus strand of NW_013666568.1, from coordinate 99,328 downwards.
GACCCACGCTTGGTATTGCTGGCGCATAAAAATCACAATAATTGCTTGGTTGTCAAGGAGAATCATCAATGCAGCATCACCAAATTTTGTCTAGTCAGAAGCCTCACCTACAATTCTATAACTACCTGCATGATTTAGTAGCAACACATTTCGATTTTGGAAATGCCCAAATTTTAGCGTGCTTCTTCAGCTTAGAAGGCAAACAAGGCTAAAAACAAAAAGTTTGTTTATTTGTTTGTTTTGAATTTCGCACAAAGCTACACGAGAGCTATCTGCGCTAGCCTTCCCTAATTTAGCAGTGTAAGACTAGAGGGAAGGCAGCTAGTCATCACCACACACCGCCAACTCCCTCACGGCTGAAAGGGCGAGCATGTTTGGTGGGACGGAGATTTCGAACCCGCGACCCTCAGATTGCGAGTCGAGCGTCCTAACCACCTGGCCATGAGGGGCAAAAAACAAAAAGACAATCCAAAGAGAAAACCCCAAAAGCTATATATATATATATATATATATATGTGTGTGTGTGTGTGTGTGTATAAGCGAAATTGTATGTTTGTCTGTCCTCGCACACTGTTTGACTAATCTCCACCAAACTAAGTATGGTGACTCCTACGGTCCCCAGGAGTATCATGGAGGGGTCAAAATTTTCAGTGGTGGTTGGACCCTCCATCTAATTCTAGAAAAAACTACCAATTCAACACAGTTTGACACAGTGATACACGATGACGTGAGGAAGATCATGAGAGGGGTTGGACCCCATCTAATCTATATAAATATACGTCAATGTGTGTGTGTGCGCGTATCTTTTCCTTGATCATTCAGCACCAAACCTGACACAGTTATATAGGATGGCATGAAAAAAGTCATAAGGGGGTTAGACTCCCATCTAATCCATATATATAAAGGAAAGTGTATGCTTGTCTGTCTGCTAACTCTTTTCACACTATTTGACTAATCTCCAACAAACTGCCCGGCATGGTGAAGTCATTAGGGAACAGACTTGCAATCTGTAGGTCGCGGGTTTGAATCCCCGTCTCATCAAACATGCTCGCCCTTTCAGCCGTAGGGGCGTTATAATGTTATGGTCAATCCCACTATTCGTTGGTAAAAGAGTAGCCCAAGAGTTGGCGGTGGGTGATGATGACTAGCTGCCTTCCCTCTAGTCTAACACTGCTAAATTAGGGACTGCTAGCGCAGATAGCCCTCGTGTAGCTTTGCGCGAAATTCAAAACAAACAAACAATCCAACAAACTTAGCATGGTGACTCCTACGGTCTCCAGAAGAAACAAGAAGGGGTCAAAATTCCCACCAGGTTTCACACAAAAAAGACACATATTTGACTTCGCCAAAAAACTTGAAACATGTAACGTATTTATGTATTTTTTTATATAATATTGTAACACTGTCCGTTCTCTTTCTCTAAATGGTGGGAAATTCTACTGTAAAAGAAATCTTCAAAGCTCGTGAAACTTCATTGTGACAGAACCACTTTTCTCTGTTAATTTTGCTGATGATCAAATATGTCTCTCTTTTTCAATGTGAGGCTGAATATGCAGCTCACTTTACAGTGGTGTTTTCATGTTTATGTTTAAAATATAATCATGATCAAGAAGCATATCCATAAAACTTCCACGCCTAAAGTGGGGATGTATACTGTATCAAAAAAGAATCTTCGTATAACACTACAATTCACTGGTAAATATGCCTTGAAAAAAACCCAAAAAACTCAATACTTTATTGTGCAGTGTTTATCAGCAGGTATAACTTCAAGTGATACTCAAACTTTAAGGTTTAAGTTAAATTCTTTATTAGAATAAGGAACTAATTTGTGTTTAAACACAGAATGGGTAAGTCGAACCGCTCAAACTTTATCTACATGTATCAATGCTCTGGTTTTTAAAATGACTGGTTGATGGAATTTCGGTAAAGTCTCGGAGTAGTTTACTATTGTCACGTTTATTATTCGTGTAATATATCTGTTTTGTTTGTACCGTTTTATGTATATGTATCCTCTATAATGATGGGTTAATATAAATAAAGGAGAAATATTTTTTTTCTGAAAGCTGTTTTCCGCTTGCAAAACTTAATTCCGTAACTTTGTTTTGGAGAAGAAGTTTCGTAATCTCTCGTTCTCTACAAGTAGGGTCACCGAAATGTGAAGTAATTGACATTATGAAGGTACCATATTTATAGATACGGCTAATGTTGGGCATGACGTGTTGCAGGCGGTATATGAGCAATACGGAGAGACCTCTATTTCCTCTGTGGTCCATCGCCCAGGGGACTGTAAAGAGATGTTTGTTTTAGCATCGGATGCAGATTTAGCGTTTGATCATGGTGTCCCTGTTAATGGTAACATTCATGGTGGGTGGCATTTATCATCGTATCTTTACAAGTTCATTTCTGGGGGTACCGGAATACACTGGTGAAAATGTGTTGCGAGAGAAGTTAGACGAATTTTCCTGTGATAGAAAGGGGGCGATTGTGTGGAAACGAGACAATGACGTTTATCTTGGTACAAGACATGTTCGGGTTGTGCTTACAGGCACTATACTTCTTTCCCGTATGTGGTGAAGCTCCTTGACCCCTTAGGTAGGTTGGTGTTTGTGCGAGGCAAACATGATCAACAACGTGGTATATGCAACATGTGTCTTAGTGAAGATCATTGTACCGAGAATGTCTACTACTGCGATGTTATCGAAGTCGTGTACAAGTTCACGTGGCTCGGTTTTGTACCAATGGACGTATCTAAACAACCGTCCACCCCTCGTGAAGGAACGACTGATGATTTACCAGCTGTTGGAAAAGTAATTATTAATTCTTCTAAAGCAAGTGCTATTGTCGTGGCAGAAGAGACGATAGCTGTTTACAAATCTGTGCCTAAGGGTGGGTGGGAGATTTGATAGAAACAGGCAGTCTGAATAATACTCCTAAACAGAGAGGTGATGAGTTTCCGGTATTACCTACGAAGGTTCACATCAGATTCACGACTTGCTACTCTCCCACAGACATCTGATTCACGACGTGATGATGGATCTGCAACTCTGCTACAGATTCTTGTTCATGTATGGACATGGAACATTTTTGTAAACATGCAGTCGCCCAGAAAACGTAATGTTACGACAGCGGAAGTCACGTGGCGCTAGTAGCGTGCGTGAAGTTTCTCGAATTATCGGGGAAGACCGAGTTTGTTCGAGACGCCCTCTTCTTTAGTATATAAGCCTGGTAGAGAAAGCCGTGAGATAGGCCAGGTTCTGTTTAATTATCATTCAGAATTGTATCGAGACGAGGGGGTGTGTGTTTCGCCTTTACAATGTGTTCTTTCGTATGTTGATAAGTTTCTTAGTGATGATGAGGAAATTTTATCAGCAGTTTCTGGGAGGGATGGTACAAAATCCCCAGGTTTGTATGGTTATACTTCTGATTTTTTTCGAATATTTTTTTATCTCTTTTTATTGGTAATGAATGTTTATTGTAAAGTATGAGACAAGTTGTTATAACACCTATTCCTAAAAGTGGTGATAGACGTTTGGTTTCTAATGGTCGTCCTATTACCTTGTTGAATGTATATTATAAAATTTTAGCAAGAGTCTTGGCGGGGCGCCTTTCTATAGTTATAAGGTCTATTATTACAATAGGTGTGTTCCGGGTCGGGATGTTATGGAAATACCAAAGCTATCAAAGTTGCTGAGGGATTTTTTTTTAAGGTTCAAGGTAGATGAAGGCACTTCATAGTATTGAACGTGTGTATTTATTTGCCTTGTTTCAACGGATTGGTTTGGGTCCCCAGTTTTTATGTTGGTTACACATTTATTATAAGGATGTTGTCAGGGCAATAAAATATAATGTTTTTTTAGGGATTTTTTTCCGATGGCTAAGTGTATCCATCAGGGGTGTCCCTTATCGGCACTCTTATATGTGATTTGTGCTGAACCTTTGTGTAATATGTTTGTTCAATGTAAACCTATTTTGGGTTGTTCTGTTTTCTCTTACAAGAGTCTTATTTATCAACATGTTGATGACACAACTTTAACCCTTAGATATATGGCTTCCTTACCTTATGTCGAGAAATTTTTGACGTTTATGGTAAGGCTTCTGGTGGTCGGGTTAACTATCAAAAGAGCAGTGAGGGGTGGATGGGTAGTTGGGTAGGGAGGGCTGATGCTGTTCATGAGGGTTTTAGGATTGGTAATGAAAGTCTCCATATTTTGGGTATAGTTTTTCATGGCGATCCTGAAGTGATGGCTTATTCTAATTGGTCAGCAGTGGGGTCTAATATCACAGGTATTCTCACTTTTTGGCGCTATCGGGATTTGTCTCTGTAGGATAAATCCTTGGTTGTTAATTCTCTTGTAACGATTTTGACTTGGTTTCCAGTTAAAGTGTTACTTTTGTCGGATAATTGGTGACAGTTTCTGGAGGGATATTTGACATTTATTTGGGATGGGGGTGTTCATAAACTTCGGTATGAGATCTTAATACGTCATTGGTCAGAGGGAAGTATTAATCTAAGTAATTTGCGTCTGCGTAAGTATGCTTTTCGCTTGAAATTATTCCAGAAATGGGTTAATCAAGATTGTCATTAATCATTAATCGATTATTTTCTTGATACGCATGTGAGTCTGGGGTTGGTGTTGAGGTGTCGAATTGTTCCTCGATTTTTACGATTTTTGAATCTTTTTTATTCAGGAGATATTTCGGGGTTGGATTCTTTTTTTACTGGTGGGTCTCTCTTGGATCCTGCTTCTGATTCACTTGGGATTTTTAATCAGTCCTTGTTTCATAATCCATTATTGAGGGATAATCAGAGATATTTGCTTTATTTTAAGGAGTTTGTAAATTGTGGGATTGGATGAGTTCGGGGATTTATCAAATGAGGTGATTCCATGGTTTTTACAGAAGGAGGCCATTGTTGATTTGTTAAAGAGGTTAATGTTTCTGTTAATTCGAGCACTATTATTTCCTATTTGGAGGTTCTCCATTCTGACCTTCCTGAGAGTTGGAGGGTTCTTCTCTCTCAGTTGCCGATGTCTGACTCTTCCCAGAGGGTTTTTTGTGTGTCTTTATAAGCCTTCTGGAGATGATTATTTTCATTTTGAGGGGTTGTCTATGAAGTTCGTCTATCTTATGTTACATGTTCGTATGCACCCTTCGTTAGTACATAATCTTTGGAGTTCTGTGGTATTATCTACTGAGTGGAAAAAATTGGAAGTTATATTTTGATGGGTTTAAGTTATGTGAGTTAGATTTTTGACATTGGCATCACGTAGTTACAACAAATGTGAAATTGGTTCATATGGACTTCCATCCAACGGTTTATTGTTCTTTTTGTCAGGTGTCATTGGAATCTGTTACTCATTTATTCTTTTAGTGTGATAAGGTAAAGCAACTGTGGAATTTTGTTTTCCATTTAATATCAAATATAGTGGGTCGTTTTACATACAGATCGTGAGAAATGTCTATGTACTTTGAGTTCATTTTAGTTCATTAGCAAAGTTGTCTGTTTTTTATGCGTGGAAGGTACGTTTGTCGAAAGGTCAATTTATTCATTTATGGTATTTTAAAGCGATATTAAAAATGAAGATTTTTTTATTTTTATAGGCATTCCCAAAAAGTGTTACTTGGATGGATTTTATTTGTATATTGTACTGTTGTTAAGTTGGTAGAGCGTGGGTCTCGGGGTTATATTCTTGTGGCTAGTTTAACTTGAGTTTTCACTGTGTGTGTGTAATTAGTTTGTTTTGATATTTTTTGTATTTATTTATTATTGCCTCCAGTGGCACAACGGTATGTCTGCGGACTTACATCACTAGAAATTGGGTTTCGATACCCGTGGTGGGCAGAGCACAAATAGCTTTGTTCTTAACTACCAACAAACAAACCTTGTTTATTATTATTACTTATTTTTTATACAATCATGTATATTATTATTGTATTAATTTGTTGTATCTGCACCATTTTTATGTATATGCCCCCTCGATGAGCGTGAGTTGATAAAGAAAGAAAAAAGGCAAAGTGCGCGGAAGTGTCGGTGAGTGGCTAGCGTTTGTTAAATTTCAGTGGCATTCCGTTAACACTCGCTAAGTTTGAAATTATTAAACTGTCGAAAATGACTTTGTTTTATAAATTAAAGAGACTTTAGCCATTAATAACTTTCATTCGAAATAGAATGCAGTGGACTATTGTTGTGCTATTTTTAAAAGTGTAACTGTAATCAACATAGTGCATTTAAAAAGTACTCTATTTGCCTTAAACAAGTGTAGCTGATAAACTGATGCTCTGTACTTAATTATACTGATCACTTCTATAGCAGGAAATCGTGCAGGAGCTAAAATAAAGAACTGATCACTTCTCTAGCAGGGAGCTGATGTAAAGAAATGATCACTTCCCTTGACATAAATTTCCATGTAAATTAATTTAAGCTCTTATTTCATTATTAACCCTTTAGAAGAAAAGTAATATGTATGCCTAACCTTTAAAATGCCATAGAAAGCCGAATCAAAATATCTTTAAAAAAAAACTTTAAAACGTTAATAAAAATACAATATATCATTTGGAAAATAACAGATTTTAAAATCGACAACCAATATTTTGTTAATTCTCTCTGCCCGGGCATTTAATGACATAAGGGTTCGAGGAACAAAATTATAAACCAACAGTTAACGTAACTGCCAATTAAATATATAACAAGTAAATATGTTTCCATTACAAATCCCACTTGAAATACAATTCGCTAATGACATTTAGAAAGCTATTTTAGTAAAAGCGGCGGGCATACTTAGTTGTGGGCCCTTGTGTGATATAAATTTTGAGCCCCCTTCGGCCCCTTCCCTATACAAATGTAGTATGATTATATACGGTAGAATACTGGTACCTGTTTGGATTAGGGCTTGGTGGGGCCCACTGTGCACTGCATAGCCTGCACACACTATATGGCCGCCACTACGGAGTAACATGGAACAAAGATTTGGTTGGTTATTTAGTGAAAGTAAATGCCTTTTTCCCCCTGTTCAGTTCTATGGTTGTTAATTTAACTTATGTCAAAGCTCTGTCTTAAAATATTATTTTACTCAATTATTGAATGAAAAAATTACTTTGAAATGGTGTATGCTTTGAAGGGGAATATGAGAAGGCTGTACTGCCTTCACATGATAAGGGAGAATAGACGAAAAGCAGTTTTGTGTGAACAGGATGAGGAAAAAAAATACTGTCATGCCTTGACTTTATGATAAGTTTCTAGGTATCTTCCAGTTGGGAAAATCAAGTGCAGTTACTTTAAAATTGGGAAAAGTCTTACTTTGAAACTGTAACTTTGAGGGAAGTTATAACATTTAAAAATAAATAGTTATTTAGATCATTTTAGTTTTAACACGCAACTATCATCAAATTCAAATATAATTTGAATAAGATTATTTTTCAAGTTAATTTTTTTTAGGACTGTCTAGAAAAAAACAGTCGATATTTGGATTTTTATATCATACACTAATTTAAATGAAGCTCATAAACAAACAAACTAACTAAAAGTAATATGTTTCTCTCTAAAGAACAAAGAAATATACAAGAATATATATTCTAACTTTGCGAATTTCAAAGAATGCAAGACAGTTATATCTTGAAAAGATAAGCGAGAAAGAATGACAGTCTGATACTTCTTGACAAAACTTGGAGTGAAGATAAAGTGGCCTGTGTTATTTTTACAACATGAGAGTGAACCAAAGATATATCAATGAATTAAAGGAGTCTACTCAATGTAAAGTTTTTAATTTTCATAATAAACTTTTAAAATCAGATTCAGATTAAAGTTTTATATACATTATATACATATATATCATATGACAGGATGACTCTTGGTTTAAACCTATTATATTTTAGACGTTGTATTCTTTTAAAATTTTGTTGAATAGATATTTTAATAGTTTTAGAAAATGAAGGTGAATTTCAAATAGGCACTTCTTTATAAACAGAAACCTTACCGTCAATCGTCACAGTAAACCTATATCCTGGTATTTCTTCGAGATCACCTGCAATTATTCCCATGTGTAAGATTAATCCTCTGGATATTCGCAGTAGTGTCAGTGTGACTGTAGAATCCAGGATTTCGTTTCATAAAAAAATGCAAAATGGGTATTTGAAGGAAGTTAACTTGTGTTGTATACAAGTATCTACATATATGAAATCCATTTTAAGCTCTGAACTGCCAAAAAAATGTTGTATTAGTGTACACGTTCAGAAGATGAACTGTTAAAAATATGTTGTATTAGTGTACACGTTCAGAAGATGAACTGTTAAAAATATGTTGCATTAGTGTACACGTTCAGAAGATGAACTGTTAAAAGGAGTGAGCAGGATTTCTCAAAAATTAAAAAAAAGTTTCAAAAGTAGGTCAGGCAGAATAAAAATTATTAGAAATGTTACTTACGTGTCTAAAAAATAATATGACAGATCAAATGGAGAGGTACAGACTACAAAGGTATTAAGAACCATCTTCAAAAGGGTTATGACTCAATGAGAGATAATGGAATACATTTAATACCTTGACAGGGTGAGAGAAAATAAGTTGTTACGTCTTTATGGTAAGATGAAGAATGGAAGACAGTTTATTATGTCTTGAGAGGATGAAGGAAAATTTTAGGTAGTTTGAGATACAGTACTGTGCAAAACTGTTAGGGCAAAGTCAAAAATTGATTTCAGGGTACTTTCAAAGAACAATGGAAGGTAAATCATAGGTGAAACATCAAAATTTTATTAATCTTCATATTTAGTACAACAGAAACTCAGTGAAAGTGCTTGAGTTCAGCAAACAGTAAATATTTTGGGTGTCCCCCCTTTTGCTTTAATAACTGCAGACATTGTTGCAACATATTTAATCAAAGTGTCCTTTGGGAATTTACTCCAAATGTCTCTAATACACTCCTACAAAGTTTCTTTAGAAGTAACTTTTGATTTGTCAAGTTTTTGATCTATTAAATTGCTCAATTGGGTTGAGATCGAGGCTCTGTGAGGACCATTGAATCATTTGAATGACTCCAGCAGCTACTGCATAGGTAAGATGAGTAAAGGTTTTTTAACTGCTATACGAACAAATATTCCATTCTCGTTGAGTCATCTTGATACAGTAGGTCTGTACATTTTTCTGTCATTTGGTACATGGTCGTTTATATCAGTGGCAGTCTACCTTCTGTCTCGAAGGCTGCATAACGAAGATACTTAACATCAATATCATTAAGTTTGAGTGTTCTGCCTCTTCTTTTCCTATTTTCAAATTTACTTGTCTCGGTCTCACGATCTAGGATGTACCTGACAGTGTTTGGGGAGCTTTTCAAGTCTGCATCAACTTGTTGGAAAATCCAACCAGAATCAGTAAAGATTTTATGCGAACTCTCTGCTCTACTGACAATTCTCTACGCTTTTTGGGCCGTGGCATGACAGTAAAACTTAATATATAATGTTAAACACTGTTTTTATTAAAGTTTATTTGTGGAGTTCTATTAAATTGATTTATTCTAGTATATACCGGTACCATATGCTAGCTCCTTGGTAGCTTCTTTCTATATAGTTAAGACACTGCATGGGGTACCATGACAGTTATTTCTGACACTAAATTTGATCAGTGTGTTCATTCAAGCGGAACCCTTATGACATGCCCTTGGTATAAGTATATGGGAATTCTAAAGAATGATAAGTATTATCACCCTGGCTCATTCAGTTGTCAACAGGGATCAGTGAAGCATTACCATAGTGTTGAAATTTACATTCTGTTATAGCATAGAAGAATTAGCCCCATAAAATGGAAAGAATGACAAAATATTCTCTTGTCCTAACACTTTTGCACAATACTCTATACCTTCCTGAACGAGGAAGAATGAAAAAAAAATTGTTATGTAGAAACAAGATGTGCATAAATGGAAAACAACCTGTTATACAAGTTTATCTTTACAAGAAGGGAATTGGAAAAAGTCCGGTATGTTTTAAGAAAATGAGGAACAAAAAATACATGTTTGCTAGTAAGAGTAAAAGTGGAAGTCAGGTTATTATTTCTTGAGTGGGTAACAGAGGAAGAAATGAAGACAATACGTTTCTATAAAATACAAGAAAATTATCAGTAGAGACACAATGCAAAATAACAGATCTTAACATTTTGTTTTGACTAGAGTAGGAAAGCTGCAAAACAATCTGATATGAAGAAGAAAATGGATGGCAGTCTGACACCTCTTTAAAGAATGAGAAAGAACAGAAACAGGCTTTATCAGACGAGTATGAAGACAAGACTTAAAAACATATTTGTTAATATGAAGGAAAATGCGTGTGTGTTTTCTTATAGCAAAGCCACATCGGGCTATCTGCTGTATCCACCGAGAGGACTCGAATCTCTGATTTTAACGTTGTAACTCCGAAGTTTACCGCTGTCCCACCAGGGAAAATGAATGGCAATTTATATTTTGAATGAAATAAAGCAAACGGAAGTCAATCTGTTATATAGATAGAATCAATAAGAATGATAGATAAGTCTGTTATATCTTGAAAATATGAGGTACAATGTACAGTTAATATGTATCCACGGGATTAAATAATAAAAAATAAACTGGAATTTTTCACCTTTCCAGTAGATTTCGTCTGTGATAACAATGATGTTAAATTTATATAATTCATCCTAGTTATTAACAGTGACTTTACAAGTGGGGTTCAAGGTAAACTACATCATGAATTGGTGTAAATAATTTTGTTTGTCTTTTTTTAAAATGAATAGCTAAGAGTTATATTAGCCATAAGAAGGAGCCCAATAAATAAATAACTTAAATCCCGAAAACATATTTTCGTAGAAATAAAGCTGTATTCAAATCACATTATGAAAAGGATAGCATTTTTTTTCATGGTGTGTTTCTTAAATACATTCACAATGTATTTTAAGATTCTTTTCAAATCAATACTCAGTAACATAACATATACATAGAACAATAAAGGAATTATTTGGTTCTTCAAGTCTGTCCCTTCACATTTATCTTTGAGTAAACTAAAAATTTAACTTCACCCTTGACTTTTCAAGAAATCATCGATTCTCTTCTTAAACTCTTGTAAAATGCTGGCCTCCAATACTGCTAAAAGTAACTCATGGCACAAGCCAATAACTGTTAGAAAAATAAAACTCTCTTACTGGAGCCTATCCTGTCTTTTCCAAATCTTAAACTCGGAATATGTCACATCATAGTGTATAGGCCTGTGTATATCTTTAAACTCTTGAGTATGCTGGTAAAGAAAGAAGCAATAAACAAAAGGTACGAAACAACAAACTTTATTAACAAAAACAACCAAAACACAAATACAATACACAATCACAAAACAAGCTAGGGCAAGTGTTTGTTGCGAGTGTATTGAACTGGTAAAAGAAATGTTGAAATATTTGTTGCGAGTGTATCGAATTGGTAAGAGAAATGTGTAAAATCTTTCGATATATCTCTCTTACCAGTACAGTGTGAGAGCTCCTTGTAAGAAAATTTAACTAAAGTATTAAATTACAAATATCCCTTGAAAGCTCAGTTAACCCATTGACTACTTATTTGCCGTATAGGGTATGGTCCGCCTCCAGCAATTGAATGTAAATGTTCCGTATACGGTGTACGACTTGTAAAAATTCCGCGCGCAACAGCATTCAATGGGTTAAACCTAAAGTTAAACAAAGAAACAAAAGAATGGTAAGCTCGGCACTCTAGGGTTCAACCCTATAAACTCTCATTTTGCACGAAAGTATGCTTAACAGGGCAGAATGTGGCTTTAAATACTAACAAAGATAATACACAAAACAGCCATGTTGGTCACAAAAAGCTTATTGTGCATGTCACCTTTGTCAACTTTGTTCAAGGGCGGGGTTGTGGCAGCCTCGGGCCATTACCCGATTTGCTGACAGAAAAAGATAGCCGTCTTCCTCAAGACGTCATGGGTGAAGTAACAGCTATCCTCCCTTCCCTGTAAGAGAACATCCCTAATGACCAATTAGGAAATCCAAATCTCATGTGCACCAGAGTAAGAAAAGTTGAGTTATTTAATTTAATGATTCTGCATCCAAACTGAACAGATATAAAAATAGCAATTTTGAAAAATTTGTATATTAACTAAGGGGTAATCAACACATGATACCATCCTGTACCATAGTTGCAATCGACAACACTAGTGGACAGCTCTTTACAGGAATTTAATAAGGTACTCGAAAATTTCTTGAAAAATAACGGGTGGATCTAATTTTTTACCTTTTACAAGGGTGGCTTAGGTGTGCAAAGGAAGTATCTTGAAGGACCAATTGGCCCCTTGTTCTCCTTATGTTATCTCATGTTAAAAGTCACTTCCATGACAAATTTATTGAATGAAAGATTTTGAGTGATCATATAATGGAACCCTTATCATCTGAATACAGGGGTTGAGTACATTATATTTAAATGATCTTGGAGCTTCACCAAATCATTACAGTCAACGTCACGAAGTCTGGTCATGGTTCACCCGATGACCTTGCATCTTAACAATAGCCCTTTGTCCCTGCACCTTTCGATAATCAATCTAGTGTACGAGGATGGAGATTTCCCAGTGTCGATTTAAATAGTCCAACTGAACAAAAATACATAACCACTTTGTCCAGCGACTTGATTGGTATATCTTTATATAGAATGGGATGAACTTTCGTTTTCTTCTCTAGATGCTTGAAGTATATATGATGGATTTATTATTATATATTTATTTTAATATCGATGTTCGTTTAAATTAAATTTATATTTAGAAATGTACATAACTTATATTGTTAAATGTGTATTGCAAACTTCCCGCCTATTCTCTAAAGTTGTAGAAGATTCTCGAGTTTATGAATCAACAATATATGTGTGAACGTAAACGCTAATGTTAGCATCAGTATTGTTATGTAAAACTGAAATTTCGAGAAACTCTCCACACGCCTATAAATATAACCAACGCGATGCGCC
>NW_013666568.1:79035-86236 GCF_000517525.1 Limulus polyphemus | reverse complement strand
GTCTGCGGACTTACAACGCTAGAATCCGGGTTTCGATATCCGTGGTGGGCAGAGCACAGATAGCCCATTGTGTAGCTTTGTACTTAATTACAAACAAACAAACAATTTAACTACTAAATCTAAATTACAATTTAACTCAGTTTTAGGCTATTTGAAATGATAATACACAACATAAATGACGGTTGAAATGATATGTCGTAGAAGAAACTTGTGTACACGGACTTGTATCACTTTTTTTCAAATGGAGATCCTTCTTGATTATGTTAAATACTGTTGCCTAGGATGGCTTTTGCGACTGACAGTGTTCTTTCATTCTCACCTATTACAAGACATCACTTCTTACTTACCATGGCTGTGGTACCAAACACATTATAGTAATAGTGATGACTGATGAATACACAAAGAGATGTATAATGTCCTACTTTGTAAGGCTGGTAGTTGAACGTTGATTGGAAGACTGCTAGGTATCTATCTGTCACTTCTACGAGGCTATCGATCAAATCAGTGGTCAATGTCACTCTTTAGTTTTCAAGCATTGCTCCCATAGAGAACAATGTCATGGTACCTAATATTCAAAGAAAAAAGGCGTATTTGTGTGTCCTACCAGTTTTTCTATGGTAACAAGATGAGAAAGGAATATGCTAAGCTAACCTTTTACTAAGGACAAAGAAAATAGTCTATTTTCAGTAAATCACTTTAATATCGTCCTTTGGTGACTTAGTGGTAAGCTCGAGGGCTTATAGCCTTAAAATTCGGGGTTCAATGCCAGTAGTGGACCCAACACATACAGCCCCTTGTGCATCTTTGTTCTTAACATAAAAGAAAGAAATAGAATTAATAATTTTCAACATAAAATAACATTATATAGTATCTTAACTGTAAATATAGCTAATTAAAAGAAAATCTTGTGAAGAATTAAACATTTCTTTTCATTTTTATTCTACATTTGCCCATGAATTATATTAAGACTAGCTTTTCTTTGTTAAATCTAATTTTTTTCTGTTTTCTGTCCACCCCCAATACCGAAAATTGATCGCTTTTGAGAAGTTTATATAACAGTCCGTTCTGATGCAAAATATTTACACACCCAGATCGTAAAGATGTATTCAGATTGGGAATTTAGAATTTCCAAGATGAAATGTTCCTTTCTATTTAAATGCATTTGAAAACAAAGGTATATGGATCAAATTGTGGAACCAGGACCATCCAGAAAGAGTCTTGCAACAAACTACGATCATTCTTTCATTCATCTTAGAAAACAGACTTCAAAATAAACAAAGAGTATTATAACATGTTGGATATTCTCAGATGACACCAATGGGTTTCTACAATGACAGAAGGAACAATATGGTAAGTGTTTATAGAGTAATTACGTCAAACAAACCACTGATATTACGAGACTGGATACAGATGTATTAACTAAAAACAACAATAATACAATATTTATCATCCCAACAGCAAAATGTATTAGCGTAGTCCTAATCTGAACTTAATATCATGTTATTCAATTACAACAATCTAAAATGTGTCATTTGTAGATAAAAAAACAGTTGCTAGATCTTTGACCACTTCACAATGTATAAGACAGAAGAAATATTCCTATTAAAACCTTATTTAGATTACTAAACAAATCAATTTGACTATCTAAGGACAACAGTTGCTCTTGTAGTAAAGCTGGTGAGTGGAGTTGTAATATTATAAAATATTTTCCTCTCTTTAAGCTTGAGCACATTATAAGAATGACAGTCCGTCCATAGGCATGACTGGTGGGTGGTATGGTGCTCCTGACTGTCTGCCTTCCATCTGAGTATGTTGTAATAACATCAGTACTTGCCGACTTACTTTTTACTTCAAAGCTACCATAAAGGGCAAAACGTTATGACTATACTCCACAGGAATAATTGAATTTGTGTGAAACGTTTATGCAATCTTTAACTTTGTAACAACCAGTGCATTCTGAATAAACAAATTTACATTTACAAATTTGAACCGTTTGACAGAAAGATTGACTTTTAAAACAACGAGGGGCAGGTGGAATACATGGTCATATATTATATTATTCAAAACAAATACCACTCTGTCAAGGAGCTTTGGAGTGTGGAATGTTATCATAATGGAACCATCCATTTCCTTGTCTTTACTCAATGTCAATATTATAACTGCTAAATTTTTTTCGTCCAACCCCGCCAGTTTATCCGAATCAGAAACTGAATGGTAAACTTACCCTTCTATTTTCCAAAAAACTTTAGGGAACATGACTTTTAATGTAACTATCAACAAGTTGTTTAACATCCAACATTTCGCTACTGTTTTACATTACGAGGTTCAATCAATATGTAACCTTTCAGCAGTCTTGCAACCTTGACAACATAAGTTGGGTTTTGTTTTGTTTTGAAGCTCTGGCTAGTATAATTGAGGTAGCAACATTAGATAATAACGTTGTTGTATTGACAGCTGACAGAATCACAGCATTTATTCTTCTTTCGATTGACATCTTTCTGTTTTCGAAATTTATACTAACATCGTTCGATCTTTTATCATGTTTCGATAGAAGAATCTGGAAATCATAATCGACTTCGATGTTTTCGTTAGATAACGAAGGCGTTGTGGGCATTCTTGATCTCAGCCCACAGAGCCTTCTCTCTCTCGATGTTCCTTATCTGTGCTTGTAACTGCCGTCTTCCGACTCTATAACTGCTAAAGTAGCGTAGGATACATTTACTTCTAACTGAATCCAATACCCTTCTCAGCAGTTCTCAACCTTAACATACCGACACAAACCAGTAGGATACATTTACTTCTAACTGAATCCAACACCTTTCTCAGCAGTTCTCAACCTTAACATACCGAAACAAACCAGTAGGATACATTTAGTTCTAACTGAATCCAACACCTTTCTCAGCAGTTCTAAACCTTAACATACCGAAACAAACCAGTAAGATACATTTAGTTCTAACTGAATCTAACACCTTTCTCAGCAGTTCTCAACCTTAACATACCGAAACAAACCAGTAAGATACATTTAGTTCTAACTGAATCCAACACCTTTCTCAGCAGTTCTCAATCTTAACATACCGAAACAAACCATATTTTTTCCAATGCTTTTTCTAAGTAAATTTTAGAGCTGCACAAATATAAAAAAACGCCCCTTAAAATATTTGTTGCTTTAATTAGAAGTAAATTGACTTGAATTTGAATATTTGAACCCGCGTCGATTTGATTCTGTGTCTGTGACCGAATTAGAACAGCGATTTAGGCATTAATGACAAAAGCTGTGAAGACAAGATAGAACAAGAGAATGTAGATTGGGACGATTCCGTTTCGTTTGTTTGTTTGTTTTTAATTTCGCGCAAAGCTACACGGGGGCTATCTGCGCTAGCCGTCCCTAATTTAGCAGTGTAAGACTAGAGGGAAGGCAGCTAGTCATCACCACCCACCGTCAACTCTTGGGCTACTCTTTTATCAACGAATAGTGGGATTGACCGTGACATTATAACGCCCCCACGGCTGAAAGGGCGAGCATGTTTGGTGTGAGAGGGATTCGAACCCGCCACCCTCAGTTTGCGAGTCGAGCACCCTGACCACCTGGCCATGCCTAGCCGCTTCGTTTGTGTCTATGCACTTCATTAAATTTTGATTATTAAGCTTAATGTTCAAAGTGTTATATCTGTCTGATAATAATTATTGCTATTAAAATTTTCTTATAGCTTTCCTCTAGCATAACGCAAATACAAAAGTCAGTTCAATGACATTTCATTTGGCTGCATCATATGTTTATTTTATGTAATTGACTGTTTGAAATTTCAAATATTTTTGGAGGTCGCTTAATTATTTCTGAAGTATGTGAATTTAATTTTTTTCAATAAATCAAAGGTAATATTCGTTTAGTAATTAATGGTGTGTCATTTCTCAAGAAAAAGTTCAGTTTTTTCGTAAAAAAAACATTTTTTTCTTGCCTCATTGCTTCTATCATACTTTTTGACATTACAAATCGTTATGCACTATTAAGTCCAAATAAATGAACATGAATAAAAACTTAATAGTATAGACTGTCTAGTACTGTCGTAAAGTGTGACCTATATGGAGAAAAAGACTACAAAACAGACTCTTTAGAGGAAATCTAAGGTTTTTTCTTGAGAAACGAGTGCACGTATGTGAATAGTGTGAAATGCTTAAACAAACCTCCGGATAACTTTAAATATCAGTTCCACATCAACATGAAGAAGAAAAAATATTCTACGTCCCAAGCTTTTAGTGGTTTCATGCAACGGTGGCTTGTTCAAAATAATGCAGCCTCAAACAGATAAGTGTTACCTCATCCCGATCCCCTGAAGATGGTGCCACAAACTATGCAGCACTGACTCATCTGCTTCTGCATCCTTAAGATATAACTTCTAAGTCTGCCTTATCATCAGGGCAGAAATCACCAAAAAATAGTTCCGTTTTCCGTATTCATAAAGAAGGTCATCATCATCATGTCTGATGTGTGACTTGCTCAAAATGCCTTGAAGTTGTCAAACTGTTTACTAGAAATTCCGAGAGAGTGGTACGAGTTTTCGCGAGAACACAACAAGTGCTCTCATAAAAAAGTACTTACAATAAAGAAGCCCTGATATCATTCATTTTCAAGTCGATTCCTCCAGTGCAAGTAGCACAGTCCAGTCAAATGGAGAGAATAGTGTCGAAAGCAAATGAGGAACTAGCCACCAGTGTCAGCTATCTCATGATACAAATCTAAACTGATGCCAAGAACTTAACCTCTCTGTACATTCATTTCCGAGTTGAGCAGTAGTAGCAAAATTTACAACATCAATACTTCATTCGAAAGGACCACCAAGAATTTTTGGAATGTACTGTTGAGTGTGATACGCAGAATATGACAGACGAGATGCTCAAGGAGACCCTGACACTGTCCTTCTGCTGTGATGGCAACATTGACAGAACCCAAATCGACAAAGTACACGTAATGGAGAATGGGGTGACAAAGACATGCGAGGAAAAGCAGTATTTTATTGGCGCTGATGAGCACCAAGAGCGAAGCACAAAGGGATTGTGTGCTGCTATAGAGTCAGCATGTTTAAATGCAGCAGGGGACCAAGACCTCATGAAATTCTTCACCAAGACGTTCTCACTTGTCACAAATAGAAAAAGCATCAACACTGGGGAGAAGGATGGTCTGTGAACCATAATGAAACACATGCATAAAAACAACTGAAATGTTAAACTTGCTCTTCCTAAAGATTTGATGTGCTGTGGCATAGGTCCAATCTAGCTTGATAATCAGCGAAAGATACACTTGTGGAGGTTAGTCACATTTTCCAACAACTAACTGGGGTGTTCTTTCTCAGGACCCCATTCCCATGAGCTATTACTACTCACAACTTGATGAAGCTACCAAGAGATTTCGATGTGAGTTGAGCCGAATTCACCTCTAATCTTCTCAATGCTATTTTGTCTTCCTGACACATACTCATTCTGTTGTTTGAGAACTCCAAAGAAAAGTTAGCTAGCGGACTTCTTTGCATTGACAACCTTGATTGCTGGCATTAATATGTGATATACTTGATGTTTTATCCTAATATCACACAGTAGCTCCAATCTGACTAACCATCCTGGACGTGGATAGGCTGACATCCCAAATAAAGCTAAAACTTAGTTCACATCCTTCAGGCACGCTTGTCCATTCTCCACACTTTGCTCCATCTGTTCTTGAAGGATATGAAATGCCATATCACGATGTGGCAGTGCAAGGAACACCACACGTTTGTCACAGATAGAAAGGACAGCTCCATGGTAAAGAATGAAATCATTGATTGACTTGTAGAGTTTCTTACCCAGAGATTTTTGTTGATTAAGAATGCTTGTCCATCATCAAAAGCTTTACCGTCTTGAAACCAGACGCAGACCTCAAAGCTATACATGCAGTTATTTGCATTGATTTGGGCCCGAGAAGCTTGGGCTGGAGTATGGTGATCAGATGGTGATGTGGAGGCAGTCCACAAAAGTAATTCGCAATTCTAGTCATAAATTTGTGCTGTTCTATATTGCGGTATATACAGAAAAATTAACTCAATTAATACCATATTTCATTATTGAATGCCATATCTAGATTTTGAATGTTAAGCAATACATAGCCATATGTTGAACACAATTACCGGTACTGAATCAAAGTTTTTGGAGCCTCGTCTTGTGCTTCCTGCTGTTCTCATCACCGAAGGTATTACTTCCAACTTCCGCATAACCTCTTTTGACACTTGCCTTGTTGTTTTCCTTTGATCAGTTTTGCATAGAACTGAGCGTTACAAAAATAATTGATATTTTTGAAACCGTTTTTCAATTCCTCAAAGAGCTTGCTCGTGTTCTCTTTCTGACTCCGAACTTGCTACTTCACCAACTATTCTGAATGACAGGTAAAGTTAATTCAAGTAATAAATAACTGGCATTAAAATTAATAATATTGTGTTATTAACCCTTATCGTAGTTTTGATTTGCAAATGACCCAAAAATTGTAAAGAAATACATCTCAACAACTTAAGTTAGCTCACACTATAACAGTATTTGTTCATGTAATTTGATAGCACGAAGAGCGTCTCAACCGCTACTATGTCTGTTGCATTCTATCCTGCTTGATAAGCCTTATATTTGTTTGAAATATCTTATCGGTACTGGATATGGTAGATATAGTGTCGTTAAAGTATTGCTATGCATTCTTTCTTTACTTTCACTCTTATGGCATAAAAATTCATAATATAGACTGCTGATATTTATACAACAGGCGTGGGGTATTGTGGTTAGTTCAATCTCTATACAATAATTTTCGAGGGTGCTTTTGTTAATATTATAGAACACTGTACTATTAGAAAGAAATAAACAGATATTGAAGTACAGTCTTTTGATAAAAAATATATAACTTTTATAACATACATTATTCAAGACGCTTTCTAAATTGTACGTTGTTATGTTTACAAAACAATGTCAAAATAAACAACGACTTGTACGTGTTTTAATTAAAATACGTTTATCACAGTAGAAACAAATTATAGGAACTCTCATAAAAGACAACTTGTTTTATTCTTGCGTATAATCTTTAAGTAAATTAACTTAACAGAAATTTTATAATTCATTATTAAATGGCCTGGCATGGCCAGATGGTTAAGGAGCTCGACTCGCAGTCTGTGGGTCGCGGGTTCGAATCCCAGTC
>NW_013666568.1:75376-78727 GCF_000517525.1 Limulus polyphemus | reverse complement strand
AGATAGCCCTCGTGTAGCTTTGCGCGAAATTCAAAACAAAACAAAATCATTATTAAATAATTTATAGCTAGGGTCAATTCTCAGCTGAATTCTAGTATTGATATGATGTACGTAGCAAAGCCTTGTAATTTATATATTTTTATCATACGGATATTGTGGACACATTATTCTAAATTAATCAAAAGAATCGACCCAGTACTGCTGATAAGAACGTTATCTAGTATTATAATGTAATGAGTAACTTTTCAAAAGTTTTATCCTATATTGGGGTTACTTGTTTGTTTTATCTGCGCTAGCCAGCTCTAATTTAGCAATGATAGACTAGAGGGAAGGCAACTAGTCAACACCACCCATCGCAAACTCTTGGGTTCCTCTTTTACCAATACGTAGTGAGACTGACCGTCACTTATAACGCCTCCACGGCAGAAATGGCGAGAATGTTCGGTGATCGGGATTGTAAGTCGAGCGCCCTAATCACTAGGTCGTTGAGGCTGCACATTAAAATGTTGCAATTATTCTAGTTTCAAAATCTTAAAATATTGCTTTCCTAAAAGAAGGACATTCCCAAACTTATAAAAGTATACGTTGGTATATTATTTTACGGTGAATTATAGAAGGTTTTCGATTATTATTATTAACTTAGTGGAATGCAATAGCCAGCATCTGTTTGAATCGTTATTGTTTTGTTAACGCAATGTTTTGTTTTTGTCATTGAAGCTTGTATCTTGATTTACTTTAGTAAATTTAAAAATAATTATCACTTTCAATTTATCACATAGTGCAAAAATGTTTATTTCTAATATGACAAACTGTAGTTGGTACAATTGTAAATTTCTGAGGCCAAAGATAAAGTATTTCGTAAAAAACAATTTCGATTGTTCAGTGAAACTAACGTATTCATACACTTATTTTATTGTTCAATAAAGTCTATCCGTAGCGTTAGTGAAGAAAATGAAAATTTAGTTTTAACAAGAAACTGACAAAACTAAGTGAAGAAGAGAACCTAAAAATAAGCTAGAGCATTAATAGTGAAAATGTCAATTTCTAACATATTTTTATATATTCTTTAATCCACAATTTCGCATTAAGATATTAATTTCATTCGTATGTCGAGCAATCATAAGTTAACATCAGCTATCTAGGTATGATTGTTGAACCACTAAACCGAACTTTTCGTATAGATTTTTTCAAAACGCGATCTTCCTCTACAACAGACTTAGTTTCTTCTTTCAAAATTGGCTTTGATTGGATCGAGTAATGACTTATTTTCGATTCTGTTTCTTTAATCGATTCATTGCCTCTGCAGTACATTGGAGTCAGTTGTTTATTGTTGTAAATAGAATTTATAGGAGAACAGGATAGCAGTTGGAATCTGCTACTTAAAATTTCTTCCAACACATCACAGTTTTCGTTTCTCCTGTTTACGGATACATGCCCTGTGTCATTGAGTTTGACAGTCGTTTCCGAAACAGATTCTCCAGACATATGTTTAGGTTTTGTCACTTTGGTTCGACCACAGTAGCTACTTTGTTTTAGACCTGGATCAGAACAAATTACATTGTTATTTATAACGCCGACTGTTGTCATGCCTGTGACTTCGGAGTCTTGATTTCTAGCGACTTCATTGTTGTAATACAAGACACGAGGTTTTAACGATGTAGAATCAAAGTAATATTTTTTACCATTAGGTTTACTTTCCGTTTTCATGTGGACGTTTTCAGCTCCTTGCTGATGTTGATCCTTGTTGATCATCTCTTGTTCTGCTACACAGTTTAGTAAAGAGAATTTTCGTTCTGCAAGGAGAAAGTCTTCTGGACTAGGAGCACGGTGTCTTTGCTTTATTAATTTTTTCAAACTATGTCTATAATCAGAACACCCTTTCATAGCTGCGGAAACACTAAAACAGAAATATATTCAAAATATAGAGATGATTTATAACAGAGACCAGTGAGTATCAGTTTCATTATTGTCAGCAGAAGGCTTGTTGTCAAGAGAATAACAAACACAGCAACTAGCATGATTAAAACGAACAATAAGTGGTGATAACGGAATGTCCAACAACAATAGTAAAACAACCATTTTAGGTCACAGTGTTGCAATATTGAGGAAAGAAATCAAACTACTATATAAAGTTATTGAAATTGCTTTTGGTAGAAATATTACATTATTTTTCTTTTCGTCTTTAAAGGTGAGACATGCTTATGAACAATATTTGAAATGGGTACTTCTTAAAACAGAAAGTATAGAAAGCAAACCGTTACAACTTAAAAACATACTTTTGGACTAATGCCACAATACATTTGTTGAACGCAAGCTTTCAAACTCCTTTAAGAGCTTTTAGTCAGAGGAGAGATAATTTGAATATGAGCATTACATTAAATACAACAATGCAAAACATTACCTAATGTGTGGGTCAGTGTTGGATATGGCCCCCTTTGGGGGCACTGGCAGAGGCTTATTAAGGGCACTCCATTGGTGATCTCATAAATTGTGAGAAACATATCAAATTGCACTGCATGTTGTACTTACATATTATCAGATTACGAGTGAGGAATCCATAACTTGCAAAGAAGAAATAAAATTCTTCTCAGAATAATTTTGCGTTTAATTTAAAGAAAGCCCTTAACTCTTTATTTAAAATAGTAAACAGTTATCATAACTACGATGGAACTTATAGTAGGAATGGGTCGCATGTGCAATATGTGCAACACATGTAAACAAAACTTTATAAACACTTTACACATTGTTGAGTAGTAAACAAACTAACTGCAGAGTAACAAGCCACCAAAGCACTTGAGAAAGACAGCAGAGTAAAAATAAAAATTTCACAAACCCACATATTAATAAATTTGAATATCTAACTGACTGACTGACTAACGTTGTTGGAAAGGCATGGCTCTAGATCTAGGTTCTAACTAAAATCCTATGTTGATAATCTTGAAAAGACTTTGTCCCAGCGAAGAGAGCATTACTGCAAGTATTAAGATAAGGTTAGAAAGAGTAATGTTGAATATGCGAAACAAGCCTTAGGCAATAAATAATCCAGTCAAAGAAAAGGCTGCCACTTCGGTTCGATGGAAGAAAACCTATATCAAATATATATCAGCAAACGCCTTCAAAGTTTTGCCATTATAGTCAAGAGAATAGGCAAGCTCCCACAGTCAAATTTGATGAGTATAATATTTGTAAGGTTAGTTTAAGCCACACTGCAGATTTGTAGCTATATATATATATATATATATATATATATATACTCTATAGTAAGTTAAGTTTAGTTTGTTTCGTTTTAGTTACTTACTTACTATAGTAATAACTTACTACTTACTAAATAAACTAACTGTACTTATATAG
>NW_013666568.1:63796-74376 GCF_000517525.1 Limulus polyphemus | reverse complement strand
ACTGCTTATATGAATACAGTAATTTGAGGTTACATAAAGCACAATATTTCAATGGCATTTATTGTGTATGTGGGGTAAGAACAACATTTAAGGCTAATATACCTTAATCTACACATTCATTTACTGTGTATGGTAAACACAACATTTAAGGTTAATATACTTTAATCTACACATTCATTTAATGTGTATGGTAACCACAACATTTAAGGCTAATAGACCTTAATCTACACATTTATGTTATAAAAAAATAAATAAAAAGCTTTTTTTTTAAATTTAAGTCACAGCAGGTGGTTTTCCCTATTGAATATAATTATATTGAATTTGATGTAAGATCAAGTCTGAGTATTGCAAAAAAATTCCGTATTGAATGTGATTTTGTTGAATTTCAGAATAATATTTCATTACAATAAGTAAAGCCGCTGACAAACCTGGCGACTTTTATTAGAATTGAAAATTAAGTGTAATAAGTAGTGTGAAATTATGAAGTGAATAAAAATCTTGTAAATTCATATACATATGCTGAAGGAATAAAGAAAGATTTATCTTTCTCCTTTTTTTCAAGGGAGCAGGTGCCCCCTTGCCCACCTCTGCCCCTGTGCATGCTGTCAAATAGAATAGGGGCACGGGCCCAGTATGCCAGTGCCTAGCGACGCCACTGTTTTCCGCTTTAAACAATAAGCCCAGGACTTGCTCATACTATGCAGTCATTTCATGATTTTTCTTAGACGTAAAAAACATAAAGCTATGAGGTCAGGAGAGAAGTATGGTGCTGTAACTTGTATGTACGCCTACCCAACAAGCAGTCTTGTTCAATCAGACATGGACAGATCTACACAAGTAACTAGGCCTATACTTAGAAAGCTGCTGGGAATCCCCATCTATTGCATTAGCAGAATTCTAAAAAATGGATTAATGGTTTGCAGGATTTATCTTCAAAGTACTTCCCTCAAAAACTATGAATGTATTTTACACAACTACAAGCAAAAGTACCCATTCCCAGTGACGGGAAATATTTAAGTTAATCTATCAATTTAAATTATTCTATGGAGTTTTAAAAGGTTAATTGTGTTGTACTCTTGATTTCACTGAGAGCCAAAGCTCTGAGCTACTTATACCGCCCACCGCAAAAAGTGATTGTTGAGCATTTCTGTCGTGCTAAGAGCCACTCAACAATAACATACGGCAAATCTACAATCTTATTATTTAAGTTACGTCACATTTTGAAACGTGAATGATAGTGTAATTAATTCCTGACAGTTTAGTGTAGAATATCCTGCTTACTAAATAAAAGTTGGCATCAACATTATTCATGCTTCTTCTTCCGTCATCTCAAAATAAATGTTGAGTTTTGCCTGCGTTTGCAGCTTTTTAAATGCAGCGCGGGAAGCGACCGCCGTAAACAGGAGACAGACGAACGCTCGGCCAGACATGGTTCGCAGTATACATAAGATTAGCAATGCTCACAGAGCAGACTAAACTGTCTTGAATTTACACTGAGAATAAAATCCATACATTACTGGCTTCCCCACTTTGTCTATCGAAAGCTTGGTTTTTAATAAGATCCCAGGTTTCGTCATTATACCTTTTCTTCAGTTAACTTTATAATAATACTTGTTTATGACTATTTTACAATAGAGTAACATTTTACGGTTGGAAATTCTGGTTCTATCTGTTTCGCCTGTGAGGAAGCCAGTAATGTAGGGATTTTATTCTCATTAAAAAAAAAAGTCTAGATGCTTAATCTGCTATGAGATCTTAGCCGGATCAAGTGATATGTCAACTTCCATCCTTATCTTGTTTGGTTTCTTTTTTTCAAGTTCAGTAGCCAGCCTTACATAGCTTTTTATAATTAGCGATATTTTTTTCCTAATACTTGTTTGTTTACTTTTTTATAAGATGATGTACGTGGGTTACTAGGTTATAGAGTGTATTCTAACGCTTTATAAATTTTGCATAGATGAATAATAAATAGGTAGTCAAAGATCGTGAAGACTGTTTTGCTGTGTCAAATGACGATAAAATTATAGTTACTGCTAGAACTTGGTAGGCGCTAGGCCTGTTGAAGGAAGATGACGATGAACGAAAATAAGAATCTCGGTTTTGGCTATTCGCCAGTTTTCGACTTTGGGATGCTCTGGATAGCTGAAAAGTGCCATATACACTATCCTACCAAAAGTCATGGGCCGCACCTCTGATTGCAGGGAAATAGGTGTGACGACAAAATATGCAAATAAAGGCGATCAGCGGTTTGCTGGGAAGTCATTTCGAACTTGTACACCTAACGAACGATGAGTACACGTAAAGAGCCAACAGAGTTTCAGAGGGGAAGGATAGTTGGATGTCATTAGGGGAAAATGTCTGTACGTGCTATTACGCAACAATTAAACATTCCCAGGTCGACAACTGGCACAGGTGACAATGATCCCAAGAAACGACCAGGTAAGCGTAAAATACTGACTGACAGAAGCCTACGCATCTTGAGAAGGCTGGTTAGCTCATCTCGCCATCAGATTCTAGAGATTCTGTGTATTAGTTTTTTGGAATAAAGACATGTTTCACTCATAACTACCCTTGTTCCATGAAATTTTGGGGGATAGTGTACACCGAAGATAGAGCGACTATACCAGGTAGCTCTTCATATCTAGCTTCTGATGACCTGCAGGAAAGAAAATACAGATGACTTTTGTATTGCTTTTGTATTGGCGTTCGTGCCATCCCTACATAGAGAGTGCTAACGCACTCTCAGATTTACCAGTGTCAAGGCCTGCAAGAAAGTGTATAAATATTAACTGTATATTATAGGTCTAATAGTATTCAGTGTTTGTTATAGTGTTCTATATCAATTTGGCCATTTGAAAAATATATAAGACATTGGTTTTAATTTATGAATACGAGTTTAAATGCTATTAAGTGGTAAACAATAAAATTTAAGGTCACACCACTTCTCAAGTTCTAGGGGATCCCATCGGGATTTTGCTCGGTTACTCGGCAGGCTAATCAACCATTAATGTGGGTTATGTCTAATAATTATATCTATATTTCATATGATTAATCATAATGAAATCTACATAAAATCATATCTCATTTACACGTCCATAAAATTATACCTAACATTAAAAAAAAGAATTATAAATGTAACTAAAATAAGGTCAAAGAAACGAATTAATAGAAATTAATGTTACCAATTAATGACATTGTTCTGTCCGGTTCACAACTGAAGCGGAAAACTATAATCAATTTGTTGATACTTTGGTAATAAAAGACAAGCGAAAATAGTTGTAAAAATATATAGTAAGTTAACACACAAAGATCAGCATTTCAATTCTTGCCATAATCACAGGTTAATAAAATATCATCACATCTCCCTTTTACGAGTCCATCATCTTTGTGATCCTAACTTCTTGGAATAAGAACTCCCTTCTTACGAGTCCATCATCTTTGTGATCCTAACGTCTTGGAAGAAGAACTCCCTTCTTACGAGTCCATCATCTTTGAGATTCTAACTTCTTGGAAGAAGAACTCCCTTCTTACGAGTCCATCATCCTTGTGATCCTAACTTCTTGGAAGAAGATCTCCCTTCATATGAGTCTATCATCTTTATGATCCTAACTTCTTGGAAGAAGAACTCCCTTCATACGAGTCCATCATCTTTGTGATCCTAACTACTTGGAAGAAGAACTTCCTTCATACGAGTCCATCATCTTTGAGATCCTAACTTCTTGGAAGAAGAACTCCCTTCTTACTTGTCCACCATCTTTGTGATCCTAACTTCTTGGAACTACATTATGTTCTACTTTGTTTGTCAATGAACAATTAAGAAATGCTAGAGAACATAAACAATGTTATAATCTAAAACAAGAAGGACCAACAATTACCCTTCTTTTTGGAAATTGGACTCAAACTTTAAAGTATCTGTAGAAAATATGGTATTATTGTCATTTTTAAAATAAGCTAAGACAAAAAAATAATGATACCTAGACTAGGACATTGAAATATTATGTATAGCGTAAAATGTAACTGTGGGAAGCAGTATGTCGTGGAAACCAACATATTTCTTCAGGTTTGCATAGAAAAACACACACAAAAAAAACACTTACTTCTTTTTATGACGAGACAAAATAGGCTGTTGCTGAACACCAGCTTAATTTCAATGAAACTGAAAGAAACCAACACCACAAGAAAATAAGAAGTCATATACATCAAAACATGGTTTGAATGGTGACTACGGTAGAATACACGCCAGTGAATTGTGGTATAAAATTATTGTGTCTCAGTTAGTTATATGTCAGGAATCTATTTAATTGTAATAATTCGTTTTCTTTACTTTGTTAAATTCGCATATATATATTTTCCTCTTTTGTTTAACATACGGTATAATTGCATATGTAAATGATGCATGATCTCATATGTAGTTTTCATTATAATTAATCTTGTGTGCAAACATAATTAGTTAAATCAATATAATGGTTCACCTGTTGTAACTTTCTCTGCTTACGAAAAGGTCAATTTATGATTGTTTTACATTGTAATGTTTAAGTAAATTGTTTCTTTTTTGTTTGCTTGTTTTTTCAATCGTGAAGTGGGACAAGTATGTTTATTCTTCATGTTAGTGTAGTACAGTTAGAGCAAATTGTAAACTGGCTTACGACTTATAGACAGTTTCAAAAATACTAAAGAGGAAATTAACCAATTTACGTGGACTGGAAATTGAATTATTTTCGTCATATAATTTAAAAGAACAACGTTACAACAATATATTTATAAATGTGTCACTGTGACAACAGCAGTTTGAGTCGTTTCATATAAATCTATTATTTTGTAATTTTTCATTAGCATGTTCTTTCATAAAATATTTGCCCAGTCATTTAACAAATAATTTGTTGTTTTTACTTTATATTTATTATAAACTAGCGTAAAAAACACTCAAAATGATGGGAAACTACTAGAAACCAAAACTATTCCGTATAAAACTGGCAATACACAAAAGAAATATAAAATTTCATCTCCCAGAAACATGCTACATATTGCTCCTGAATCCATATAACTGAGCAGTTTTTCTCTGCAGAAGAAAGGTCCACCTTTTGAAAGTGCCCGGGTTACAGGGTTTTTATCATTTTCTATCAAACTTATTGAACCTTCGTGTTTTTCTGACATCATGAATATAACTGAGCAAAAATGCTACATATTGGTGTCTTTGGATAAAAGATTGAAACAGACGATGACCATATGGTTGCACACACACCTGTTCTTCTTCTGAGGAAAAATCGTCCTCTTTCCTACAGATAATTGGTATCCTCAGTCTGTTTTAATAAAGGCTTTTTCGTAATAATTCCGAAGCATGGATTTGCGCTAATTTTAGACTTATTTTTTCACAAAAGTCTTCCCTGCTATCCTATTGGATCCTACTTAGCTTGACGTCATAATGATGTGGATGATGTGGTTTCACGCACATAATACCATGCCTGATCTGATTCTGGGAATTCCTTTCTTGAGAGACTTTTATATAGCAGAAAAAGTGCCGAAATTTAGGAGCTTTTTACACCTATGTTAGCGATTAAATTCAACTAAAATGGGAAGGGGCAATCAAAACAGGAAGTATTATAGAAGAAAAAGAATGATAAGTATTCTCACCCTGGCTCATTCAATTGTCAACAGGGATCATTGAAGCATTACCACGGTGTTGAAATTTATATTCTGTAATGACATGGAAGAATTATTCCCATAAAATGGAAATAATTACAAAATATTCTATTGTCCCAACACTTTTGCACAGTACTGTACATCAATGGGGGAGACAGTAAAACTGTCCTTGAAGTTGGCATTCTAGCCCCTATAATGATTTTTGGACATAAATACCACGATGTCAAGGTATTACTATATAATCCCAACCTAAATTGTTAGTATAGCTCCCATACTCCACCCATCCATGCTACTGTCAAGATCTTAAAAGGTTCTATAAGAATTACATAGTAGCAGGTCTTATATAGGGAAAGCGATACATCTACATTCATACACCTATACAAGATCCACTCCAAATATGTAATTCTAATAATTTCCCCTACAAAAATTAGAATAGAAATTATTACTTATTGTGTTTATTATGATTTCGTTTATACTACTATTTTTAAATGTACATACATATTTTGTATACTTATTACAAAATAATTTAAAATGTTTAATTAGAGTTATCTTATTAAATCGATTAAAAATCAATTTATTCACTAATATATTAATGTTGGACGTTTGGAACTGCTGATTGTTACAAATTCTACAATACCTGAGCAGCTGTGAATGTATGACATTATTTGGTACACTACTGTTTGGCGAGGGAAGTCCAAAAAGTTGAAATGTAAAATCATTTCTTTTATCATAAATATTAATATTACAATAATTAATAATTATCTTAATATCTAAATCTATATAATGTACTTCAGTATTTGATATAGAAGTGTTTTCCGTTTGTAAAACTGTAGGATAAATATTAATGATATAATCACTTATTAATGGATTATTGATGCTAACTAAATCATCAATATATCCACATTGATATATAGTTTAATGATAAAGAATAATTTCCATTATATACATCGATATGATTTTTAAATTCTATTGTAAAATCCTCCGAATGATTATTATTTTTAGAATCTAAAACTATTAGTCTTCTCATTTATTAAAACATAATTATTATTGAAATCACTCGTTTTTGTTTTTTTTTACCAAATTTATATAACACTTCACAGGGAATACAGCTGGCATGTCTTTCTTTTATGTGTAAAATACCATAATATTCACGTTTTACTGATATAATGTTTTGTAGAAAATTAGAATTGTATCTAATTTACTTTTCACTTGGTTTTAAGCGTTGTTCAGTTTATTTTTGGTATTATAGATTTAGAAAATTCTACTTTATTTATTTTATATTCTTTGTAAGAATTGGAATATTCAACGAAATTATATTTCGGATAATTGTAATAACAGACCCCATGAGTACCAGGTCTTATACTTTTATCTAAGTTAACAGTTCCACTTTCAAATGATTTTATCTTCTTAGGTATTAAATCAACGGCCCGGCATGGCCAGGTGGTTAAGGCGCTTGACTCACAATCTGAGGGTCGCGAGTTCAAATCCCCGTCACACCAAACATGCTCGCCCTTTCAGCCGTGGGGGCGTTATAATGTGACGGTCGTTGGTAAAAGAGTATCCCAAGAGTTGGAGGTGGGTGGTGATGACTAGCTGCCTTCCCTCTAGTCTTACACTGCTAAATTAGGGACGGCTAGCGCAGATAGCCCTTGTGTAGCTTAGCCCGAAATTCAAAAACAAAGCAAACAAATTAAATCAATAGGATAAACGCCTTTTCAATTTTTCATTATTTTTGCTATATATTCATTACTCAACGTAGTACTTCACAATTTCTTTGAACAGCTACATCCCTTAGGAAATCCAGATTCACTGACTTTATCCATTATCTTTTTCGCACTACAAGCTCCCAGCCCACCCGCTACTATTAATACAGGGATCAAAAATGGTGAGAAAGCCTCCACTTTGTTTTAATTGTGTTTTTGATATTGTAATCATCCTTCCGTCAATAAATTGTCTAATTGGTGTTTTTGTTAAATGCATTTGATGATTAGGCTTTCAAGATTTATCTATTTAAAGTGAAATAGCTTCCTGCTTTTTGTATGGTGTTTTCAATTTTTCTATTTGACCCTCGCTTAAATACACGATTGCTTTAATATAGCTAACTTATTATACATTAAAAAATACTTTGTAATATCCTTTCACTTCATTATCCGTTATCTCACCTTCTTTAAGTAATACGTCTAATAAATCAACGATTTTATTATATAACATTTCCTTTTATTACCTGCTATTAACTTATCAGTTAGTTCCTCTAATTCTTTGATTAATCTTTCGCTACATATTTTTATAACTTTAGATGTACATCTCAAGACTTAATCTTTCGATACATAATTTCATATGATTTATTGCCTCCTCATTTAAATTTATAAGATCTTCTAATATATTTATCTCTCTTTCAAACGATTCCCTTCTTTCCAGATTTGTTCTTATATTTTTTTAAATTTTGTATTTGTTTTAGCTTTTTTAACACCAAGAAATTTATTTACTCTTTCTGTTTTTTTCAATCATTTCGTCAATTAAATCAGGTTTATTAATTATATCGGATGGTAATATTAATTCTTGATGCCTTGAAATGAAACATCTAATCTTTCACCTAAATCAGTTCTATATGTTTTTGATTTTTCTATAGAAGTTTATTACAACTTAAATTCGAATTGTGGTATTGTAATATTATGAATCACATCTTCTAATGCTATCAATTCTCTTCTCGTATCTTTTAGAAGAATAGTATAAGATTCAATTTTCTGAATTACTGCTTAATGAAACTCTGTTGTTGATTCTTCGTATTTTACTTTACCACTAGTTCTTCATTCGTATTTCTTTGTTTAGTTTCGATAGTGGTTTTAATGAACATACTTTTCATCTTCTTCATTGATTATCTGCCCTCCAGTGGCACAGCGGTATGTCTGCGGACTTACAACGCTAGAAACCAGGCTTCGATACCCGTGGTGGGCAGAGCACAGATAGCCCATTGTGTAGCTTTGTGCATAGCTTCAAACAAAGAAACATTGATAATCTATCTATGCTTAACTTATAGTTAAAAGTATCTATCTAACTTATACTTAAATAAATGACAGAGATTAAAGATTACATAGAGCCAAAAGAATTTGAAAATCTTCATCAAACTCCTTTACTACCTAAACATCCATTTAGAATGGTCTTAGAAAAAATTGTTGAACCAAGTCTATGATCAAATAAACAATGATAATCTATACTTATGTGCAAAAGGTTTAGAATAACCTAAGTATGTAGAACTACAAGAGAACTTTACAAGCTTCAATGGTAGATGTAGATGATCTACAAATTATCAGTAAAATAAGAATTTGTTTATAAAATTATATAAAAACTTAAGAAGGAAATATTATT
The DNA here is from genome assembly GCF_000517525.1 of Limulus polyphemus. Lineage (NCBI taxonomy): Eukaryota > Metazoa > Arthropoda > Merostomata > Xiphosura > Limulidae > Limulus > Limulus polyphemus. The sequence goes on along the minus strand of NW_013666568.1, from coordinate 65,370 downwards.
CCCTAATAACTTAGAATGTATCAAAGATGTTAATAGCTTGGATTCAACGAACAAAAATTGCATAACTGAAAAGAAACAAGTTAAAATAGTTGATTTTTATCAGAGAAAGAAAGACAAATGTATCAGTAATATATCTATCGCAATCTTACTACTCGACTTCAATTAACATCAGAAAGAACTGATAATTATTTTATGTTTTACAAACAAAGAGAAACAAAACAGACCATTAGAGAAATTGACGGATCTAACAGTATTAATGAATTTAAGCAAATGTATATACAAACTGTGCTAAAGTTCAATATGTGAATGTATATACAAACTGCTAAAGTGCAATATGTGAATGTATATACAAACTGCTAAAGAGCAATATAATCTTTTATCATTATACCTTAAATCTCCTGAAATGATATATAGAAGAAATTTTAATTTATCATAAATAATAGAGAAGTATTTAGAGAAGAAAATGTTTGTATATGGGAGAAGTTATAAATTATATCCTGATATTAATATATTTATGATATGTGGTAAATTTTTATTCAGTGCTTCTGGTTTTGCGCATTTTCTATTGTTCCTTTAGCAGCATTAAATCTAGAAGCCAATGCCCTTGAAGTAACTGATCTAAATTATCTAAACATATCTGCTGGAAAATAATAATGTAAAAGGTCTTATAACTGTTACAAAGAAATGCTAATTTTATTCAAATGTCAACATATCACTGAAGAAGAAATAAACTTAAAGGAGAAATATTTCATACAAACGTTAAAATATTTTTTCAAGAGAGAAGTATATTATGCATGCAAAATTAAATAGATACCAATGAGATAAAACAAAACGGAGGTGGTCTAATTGGTTGAATGCAAGATAAGATTAATCCCCCTGAGATGCATTTAATTGGATTTCAGTACTTCAAAAGCGTCTATTTAAAAGTGATTTTGGTATTAATAGAGTGAATAAAGCAAGTAAGAATATGATATTTCTTATAATAAACCATCAGCTACAGCTAAAAGACATACTGCAGAACAAGAATTCATAGATGATTTGAATACTATTCAAGATCCAACTTTACATGAAAGAATTGCTAGAAAAATTGTAAAACCATTTACTAAAGCAGAGAAAACGTTCGGCATTGACATTTCATCCATTACGTACTGTTTAATGTGTAAAATAAAAAGTTAAACAGACAATATTCAAGAAGCTACCTCAAAGAATAGAAGACTCATGATTAAATGAATTTGTGGTACAAAAAAGTCTCAATTTTTAAAACAAAATTGAAAGAAATATATTATAACTCAGAGAGAGGCTTTAGTGCCCCTTCCTTAGTATTGTTCGTCCCGAACAATAGCCACTTACATTAAACCAATAGATAATTAACAATAGCTTAATTAAATGTACAGAATTTACAAACACAAAATTAGAATTCAACAAAGTCTCTTAATTTTACGGGACGTATCTTCTTCGGTACTGGTCTCCGTCTCGTTGGCTTCTGCTTCAAGTGGGGTTCATCTGCTTCATCAGGAAACGTACTATCATCGATAACAGTCACATCAGTGGTAGTAACTTCATCAAGGGCTTCG
>NW_013666568.1:56807-62988 GCF_000517525.1 Limulus polyphemus | reverse complement strand
GGGGTTTGCTTGCTTTACTTGTATCTTCAGTTGTGGACTGTCCAAGGCGTCTACAAACCGATCCCTCAGCAACAACTTGAGGACATCGGGTGGCGCATTTGGGTAGGCCTTGCGTGCCATGCTTTCCAAGCCCCGTGCCAGCTCTTGCCGGCTCTCCCCTTTAGCACGGACTCTCATTCTAAACCTAGCGCTGTAGACTTCGGACTGATTTTGGGTTCCATACCTGAGTTCTAGAGCAGCTACCAGTGCTCTATAGTTGTGCCTGTCGTCTGCTGACAACTGTCCAAGTATTTCCAGTGGTTGTCCCTTCAAGCTCGTTGCCAGGTACACTGCCTCTGCTCCTCTGTCCATCCATTCATTTCTGCCAGGAGCTCAAATTGTGCTCTTTGTGCTTCCCATGGTGCCTTCCCATCGAATTCCTGTGGCTTCCTTCGTACTAGATAACCCCTATTGCTGACACTCATGTCTGGAATGTGACATCTGACAGGACTGAAGATGTCTGTATTAGGGTTTAGCTGCGGGGTCTGGAAGGGGCTTTCCGTTGTCTGAGGCTGATTAGGTCCATGTCTAATATATCCTTCTTGTGTAAAAGACAGTAAATCATCCTTTAATGTATTTAATTCACTTTTAAATTTACTAATGTTTTCCATTTGTACTTCTTGCCACTGTTGTTAACTTTCCTGTAGTTGCTGCTGACTTTCCTGTAACTGTTGGATACTTTCTTCCCGTTTCCTTTCTTGTTCCAGTTGCCATTGCTGTAGTCTCTCGTTTATTTTGCTGTTCGAGCTGCCACTGTTGCAAGTTTTCTTGCCACTGCTGTAATCTCTATTCTTGTTTCTTTTCTCGTTCTTCTTGTTTCTTTTTCCTCCAACAAGTGCTGTAATCTCTCTTCTTGTTTATTTTGTGGTTCGAGCTGCGACTGTTGCAAGTTTTCTTGCAACTGCTGCTGTCTCTCTTCTTGTTTCTTTTCTCGTTCCTTTTCCTCCAACAACTGCTTAATCTCTCTTCTTGTTTATTTTGCTGTTCGAGCTGCCACTGTTGCAGGTTTTCTTGCAACTGCTCTTGTCTCTCTTCTTGTTTCTTTTTTGTTTATCTTCTCGTTCTTCTTGTTTCTTTTGCTGTTCTTGTATTGCTGCCATCAAATCTGCTAAGCTGTAGTTTGATTTGCCACCCCTCGTTTCCATCTTCTTCTTTTTTCTTTCCCATCCCACTCTCTGACACCAATTTGTTGTGTATCTGCTTGTTTGTTAATTTCCCGTAGAAATTCTTTCCAAGAAACTTCAGCGATACAAGTCCTTTCTTAATTAAAACTAGTTTATTCTTTCTCGATACAACTTTGCAATACACAGAATTTCTAAAGTCACTTTAATTTTGACTTCTTTTATGGACACACGCTATAAATCACAGAGATTCACACACTTTACTTACGGTGCCTACTGATCGCTTGACTCGATTACCTCTATCTTCAGTCTCTCTATCTACCTAATTCTACTTTATTTGTCGGGCTTATATACTAAAAAAAGAGGGCGCCTGGAACAGACTAGAGTTACCAGGAAAATTCAAGATCCTTCGAGAATCTCATGACGTGTTACCAGAGTCACGTGACTTCCGCTGTCGTAACAATAAAATATAATAACTTACTCTACAGGATAAAAAGTGGTAAAAACCGGATGACGTATACTATTGCGTCATCCTAAAAACCCAGACAAAAACAATTAAAATGTGATGTATATAGAAAAATATCACAGACCATCTTTTAAAAAAACTCACGTGTATAATAATAAGTGTAAGAAAGCATTACATAAAAATTATGTTAATTCAAGAAATAGAAACAGCCTAAGAAAAACGTTTGAAAACTTATTTAGCAGCTTATGTCAATATTTATATCGATGCTCAAGAATTGTTGTTCAATATAGAAAATATTGTTCTTTCTAAAATTGATAAGTTGAGATGTAGAAATAATTTATAAGTTAACGTTTCATTGCATTGTATTTATCGAACGAGAGAAGAAACAAAATAATTTTCGTTGAAAACGAAATAATTCTAAAGTCGACTAATTTAGAGAAATATCATAAAGATGCTGTTACTAAACTTTTAATAGAAATGATCAAATTTGAATAAGAAGATATGGATAGGTCTTAGAAACCATAGTCAGTTTAGAACTTTGAGTCAATAAATGTAAACATTAAGAGATTCGCCATATATCGAATTACCTAAAAAGATACAAGATAAAATAGCTGTGATAAACATTAAAAATGGAAATCAAAAATGTTTTATGTATTGTATGTTAATATATATGCATCCGGTAGGTAGCAAAAATCATTTAGACCGAATTAGTAATTATAATATGCCAGAACTAAAATGTATTAAAGAAATACTTAAAGAAATCAATTCCCCTGTTGCTATAAATGATATTCCAGAATTTGAAAAGATGATGACTATTTCATCAAATGTTTACAATTATGATGAGGAATCTATTATTTGTCCAGTAAGAATAAACAAGAGCATCATGTTAACGTTTTAGTGCACATTATTTTCTTGCCAAAGATTTATCTCAGTTAATTAAAAGTCAAGTAAAAAAGCATGTAAGAAAAATTTACCCATGTGATTGATGTCTGCAGTATTTGAATTCAGAATTTGTATTGAAGAAACACGGAAAAACTGCAAGATAAAGTAAGCTGTGATGATTTAAATGCCCTTAAAGAATTGAAATATAAAATTTAAGAATATAAGCAATACATTTTGTTATATATGATGATTTTGAATGCTTAACAAGCAAGATTGATACCTGAAATACAGGTCCCTCTGAAAGTTGTACAAGTGCATATCAAAGGCATGAAACTATCAGTTTTTGTTATTATATAAAATATGTTCATGGACATTACAAAGATCCTGTAGTTTATAGAGGAGGACTAAATGCACAAAGTAAATTCACGAAAATGCTTAAAGAAGAAGTTGAAGAAATATAAAAGTTATATAATGTTAATAAGAAAATGGATGATTTAACTGATGAAGATTAAGAAGAATTTAGACATAATGATACTTATATAAGGTAATCATAACTAAATTCAATTATAAGAAATACGGGGATAAACCCAGGTCCGTAGTCAGAGTATAAATTGGGGAGGTTCTTAAATTAGCTGTTTGAGTGTCCCAGCCATTAGTGATGGGGGGGGGGGGCGAACCAGAGGCTCCCAGAAGCTCTAGGATCTGAGTTGGCCTAAGATGCATTCTGAGCTGTTTAGAACTCCATTTTCAATGCAAATTAGAATATCAATTTATACCCTGACTCTGGCAATACAAGATACACTAAGTAGGATTTTTTTCACTAAAGAAAAAAGAATAAACACAATTGACTGATCAAATTAGATGTTTGACACTTTTAAAATGTTTTTTTAGCAGGGGGTTATATATCTTTCATTCATGATTCTGTACATTGTCATTATTCTTTATATTTTTTCCAAATAGTGTATAATTTTGCTAAAAGTAATGGAATATTTAAATTGGTTTATTAAATAGTCTACACAGTACATAATCCTTGTTTTTATTTTGTGAATAATAGCTAGACATTCCTTTCAACTTAATATGTAGCATATCTTAGAGATATTTTCAATCATATTGTAAAAATATTTTACATGCATACAGCTAAAACTTTTAATTGTTGTTAAAAAAGTGGGCTAATTTAGTTAAGGTTGGTCTGTAATCAGTACTTAAAAAATAGCACCACAGAACTTATAAATGTTGTAAATGAAGGTTTTCATATAGTTTAATATACACTATCCTACCAAAAGTCATGGGATACGGGTAATTATGAATAAAACATGTCTTTATTCCAAGAAATTATTAGCTTATTGGCCCACATTTGGCCTTAATGACTGCTTCAATGCGTCGTGGAAGACTAATTTCTGGCAGAAAGCTGTTAGTATTGTGCTCCACTCCTCCTTTAAAGCATTAGCAGGGTCCATTACTGAAGAGGGCCGTCTTGGCCTTGCTCTAATTCTGAATTCCAGTTCATCCCAAAGATGTTCTATCTGGTTGAGGTAGGGGCTCTGTGCTGGCCACTGCAATGTTCCGATGTTATTCTCTTCAAACCATGCGTTCACAATCTTTGCTTTGTGACATGGAGCGTTATCATGGTGGAAGGTGGAAGGGCCGGTAACATACAATTGTCACAAAGTAGGACACACAGAATTGTTCAGAACATCAATGTAAGACTCAGCATTCATGGATCCATGCACTGCGACCAGTGGACCTAGTCCATATCACGAGAAGTGCACCCAGACCATGATACCGTCACCTCCAAACTTCACTGCTGGGACAACACACTCAGGTAATAAGCCTTCTACAAGCATCCTCCATACCCAACCACACTTATCAAACTGTGAGAGCGTGTAGTGTGATTTGTCGCTCCACAGGACAGATTCCCATTGATCCACAGTCTACGTTTGGTGTGCCTTGCCCCATGTCAATCGATGGTGTGGATTTGTTTTTGTTATCAATGGCTTGTCTTCACAGTTATTCCGTGAAAATTCATGGCATACAGCTCTCGACGTGTCGTGAAAACACTTATAGGATTGTCTTTGACTGCTCTCTCCAAACACAGAATCTCTAGAATCTGATGGTGAGATGAGCTAACCAGCCATCTCAAGATGCGTAGGCTACTGTCAGTCAGTATTTTACGCTTACCTGGTCGTTTCTTGGGATCATTGTCACCTGTGGAGTTCCATTTCTTCAGCACGTTGCCAGTTGTCGACCTGGGAATGTTTAATTGTTACGCAATAGCACGTACAGACATTTTCCCCAACTATCCTTCCCCTCTGAAACTCTGTTGGCTCTTTCCGAGTACGTATCGTTCAGAATACAAGTTCGAAATGACTTCTGAGCAAACCTTTGTGTAACGAGCAGCACCCTTAGGGCTAGTCATCGGAGTTTCATCTATACTGCCGATTACACTAAATTTATTTAGTTGAGGATTGCATTGGCCAGAGAAGCTCACAAGTCGAAGTAATTTACAGTTAGAATAAAGAAACGAATTCCAAGACTGGGATTACACAAAATGAATACATATGAATACATATGGTAATCAAATCCCGAGAACAAAATCAAATTATGACTGAGCCATAACGCTCCATTACGGAACACTTCTATTTTTTAAATGCTAGCCAATAAATCTGTACACTGATATTCAGACTTATATTACACACTGGAATGATCTGCCATAATATGGAACATTCACACACTCACATCAACAACACACTTTCAAGCTTACGTTTGCAATGATGCATTCTCACAAAAATGTCCACAGCCGTATTAAATCCACCTCCTTTTCATAGTGGTGGAGGATGTTTGCAAGAGTGCATAAGCGTTCCTCCTGCATACTGGTGGTTGAATGTGTAAAGTCTTCTCAGGGTACTGACTGATCTCTCACACTCACACAATTTGACAGGAATGTGCATGTAATCTCCATCAGTGCATATATATTGGGGAAATTGGTCTTCTTGTAGTGTTTGATGGCCATGACGTATCACGAGGGTTTCTCTCTACAAGGAGTCATCCACCTCCCTTTCCAGCTGACTAGCTTCTGCTCAATGAGCTCTGGTGAACACAGATCATTCCAATATGTAGTGACCATTGATGAAGTGTCAATCATTTGTTCACATAGAACAGAGGGCACCAGGTCCTGAATACTGATGAATGTATGGGCTAATCCTGCAAAGTAACTAACACCCACTAAATTTTCCATAATGGTTGGTTCAAGTGAACATTAAAGTCATTTCTAAATATCAATGGTTACTGCCCTCCAACATCTGGTTGCAGACAGTGAAAGGCAGCTGGAGTTGAGACGTTGTGGGTTCAAATACTCAACTTCTAACCCTTAACTGATTCTTTTCAGTTGCTGGCAAGTTTTTCATCAGTGTGGATTTTGCCAGATAGATGGAATATCCCCAAAACATTTGGGTGCTATGACCACAGCCATTATCCTTTATGACTTAAGGACAGACAGCAAGAAATTTTAACAGAGGCATGGTTTGGAATTTAAATTTTATTATGTTGTTTCTAGTTTATATTAAGTTCATTATTGTTTTATAGTACTGATTTTAACCGCCTATGAACAGTTAATGTATTGCACAGCATTGTGTGTGTGTGTGTGTGTGTGTGTGTGTGTGTGTGTATATATAAT
>NW_013666568.1:54783-56771 GCF_000517525.1 Limulus polyphemus | reverse complement strand
TTCCCTCTAGTCTAATTTAGGGACGGCTAGTGCAGATAGCCCTCGTGTAGCTTTGCGCGAAATTCAAAACAAACAATATACACAAATGTGCATTAACACTGTATAAACATAAATACATACAAATAGATGACATATTTTGCACACGTACATATACATACACATAAGCTATATATAAAAAAACTCAAAATATCTCTGTTTGTTTGTTTATTTGCTGCACAGGTCGCACTTCCCTGACGTGAAGGTGCGCAAAACGACAATTTTTCATTGATATACGCGTCTATCGTCTGGTGGCCGAACCGGTACTTTTATTGTTAACATGTTTTACATTGTTGTGATTCTACACAGACTTGACTTTTTTGTTGGTAAGTTTGAGTTAACATTTAATTTAGAATATAACATTATAATAGATAGGCCTATATAGTTATAGGTTAGTAATTATACATATACTAATACATCATATATTTAACCTCCCACACATAAGAACTGTATGCGCAATTGAATGTTGTGTGTGAAAAAGCAAACAATAGGCCTAGCCTAGAAAATAAAATTATTACTGGGAACATATTTTCATCCCGCATATCCCATTAATTCCAAATGGGATCTCCTTCGAATTCAAATGCCTGCTGTTCCCAGTTAAATTAAGCTTTCCCATGTCAATCAACAAAGCACAGAGCCAGTCTCTGAAAGTAGAAGGACTTGAACTGACGTCATAATGTTTCTCCCATGGACAGTTCTACGTTGGATACTCAAGAGTGGGGAACAATAAAGGCCTATATATCTTTGCCAGTGAAGGAAATAAACGAAAAAAATACCATTCCTAAGGAAGCCCTGATTTAAAACAGGTTCATAATTTATTTTCAAAAATCGAACCTGATGTTGTTGTTTCATAAATTCGCAAAATCGAAATAGGGATTGGAGAAACAGAGAGAATATTTTTTCCGAAAATCCGGGCAACACCGGGTTACGGTGCTACTTATATATATATATTGATATCTGTAAATAATCACTGATTTCAAACATAAGACTTACTAGACCATAGGCATACATGATTTCAATGGAAGATTTCTGCTGTTCAGCAGCGATTCCTTCCATATGAGACAAGTTGTAAACAGTAAGGAAGGTGACTACAAAGTCACATGAGTCACAAAAGATAGAAGTCCCCGTACTTCCACCTTTGCCTTTGGAACCAATTTGTTTGTGTGAAGTTTTTGTCATAGTCATTGCTGTGTAGACCGTAAGCAATAACTTTAAGAGCCTTCACCACGTACATGTAAGACATGTAGAAATGGCTATAACCGCCTGGCTGTCCAGCGGGTTCTACCCATATTAATAAGTAGCTTTCTCTTTGACCCAGTGGGATGTTCTACATATTTAATACTTTCTTAAAGTACAGATCACTTTGGCTACTTGAAGAAATGAAAAACTGATTCACATTTTCTACTGCGTTTCTAACAATTGGAATGCTGCATGATGATGCAATGACAAGATTGAGCTTATGGCTGGAGTGGTAAAAATTAGCTGATAATTCACACTCTCTTCTTACATACACTTGAACACCAGCAGATATATTTGAATTGCTGTCATAGCCTTGACTATGATAATTTTTAATGTCCAGTCCAAGTTTCTCAATAGTGCATAACATCTCCTAGCTGATAAGCTCTCCAGTGAGTCTGCTGAGTTTACAGAACTGAAGAAACTCTTCATGAATGTTGTCCTTCTCGTCAACAATGTGGATGCACAGGGACATTAACTCTGTTTTGATTGATGAAGCCTCATCTGCGAGTATGGAGAAAAATTGTGCTTCCTTGATTTCAGTTATAACCAGCTTCTTTAGTATGTGTATACCAATAATGTTAATAATTTCATTTTGTGTTGATGGTGATTGGTATGTTGCATTCTTTAGTTTGGGCTTCTCCAAATGAGAGCAAAGAATAGGATCATGCTGGGAAATAAGCTTCATCAGTGCCACGATTGCAACTCCAAAAAAC
>NW_013666568.1:40092-54700 GCF_000517525.1 Limulus polyphemus | reverse complement strand
CTCTAAATCAACACCCTGGGGTGCCTAGATACCTCTTCTAAGTTTCGCAACAGTTCCAGTCATGTGACTTCTTTGTTCAATACTGTATATATATATACCCGTGTCAGTGTAAGTTACTTGTATCTGATGATGTCAAAACCTTTTCGAAACGTTGTACATTTGCTGTTATGTTAAACTTATATTAAAGTTTTTCTTCATTACCCATTCAAGCCTTCTCCAGCCATTATTACTCTAAGAGAAAATCTGGCCATCTGAATCAAAACCGTGACCGGCCTTACTATGGCCAGCGGAGAGTGGGAGGAGGAGGAAGAGGAAAAGAAGGAAAATAAACAACTATAAGAAATATTAAAAGTGCTTATTTATATACATGTGCTATCATATTATGGCACATTGTCTTATATTTGCATTGAATATATATGCATGCATCTATAAAACTTGAAAAATTCGTATGGCTATCCATATATACTGTTTTAGAACTTAAAAAACTATAAAGCCTGTATATATATATGTATAGATATAAATACTAGCCAACATGCATTTTATGTGCATGCATGTGTAAAACACACGTGGTTACAAAATCCTGTCCATGCACCATTCCAGTATAGTTCAGTAGTGTCTCCATTTTAGTGTTTACAGACTCCCCATACAGTTACAGGGTATAAATATAGTAGTTATATATATTTTACAAGCATATGCATAACATGTGGTATGTTGTACAGCATGCATCATAATGATCATATATGTAGTACCACTATCAATGATAACATTGTGGCAATGATATCAGGAGCAATAACCATCCAATTTGCCTGAAGACAATTCGAAGATTGTCATTGTTTCGAGAGAGAGCATCATACGTCAACTACGTATTTTATTAAACTAAACAGTTTCAAATAGGACAGTATTGTTAGTATATAGATTTATATCCATGATGGACATAAAAACTAAAGAAACAAGATTATAAAATAATGTTAATTTAAAAAGGAGAAATGGGGATTTTCAAAAAGATATGTACAGAAACAAGATTGGTAGCTTAAAGTGAAAATGCAATCGCAAAAAAAAGCAAACCAACAAGCTTAAGGTCTGATACACAGTGCTGACATTATTTTCTCAAGCTACAAATCCCTATTTTCACTCCAAGTCTAAAAACTTTAATATTTAGGAAAGTTAAAATAGGGATTTTTAGCTTGAGGAAATAATGTCAACACTGTGTATCAGACCTTAAGTTTGTTTGTTTTATTTTTTGCAATTGCATTTTAACTTTAAACTCCCTATCTTGTTTTGTATTTTTGAAGATCCCTACTCACTCTTTTTAAATCAACAATTTTTGATAATCTTCTTTAAGTAGAAATAGTAAAAAAATTAATGTTATTAGATCACTTCAGCATACTGAAACTTATAAGCTGAGTGAAATAAACCCAAGATCAGCCCCAGGTCAGCTAAATACTGTAGATGGACACCCCTTTGGCAAGAGTGCAAGATCTTACTAGGAAGGGGGAGTCATGAGCTTAACAGACATGAGCTAAGGGACAAGATAGTGGGAGTTCTTCTCCCTCACTACATGGTCACTAAGATAAAACAAGAAGACGAAATATAGAAGGAAATATTACACCGAAAACTAAAGCAAAGATGTAACAACAGTGGATGGAAGACCATAGGAAGAACCGACCCGATCAACAACATGACTAACAGAAAGCTGTAACAACATGGATGGACAATGATGCAAATAAAGGGTTCAAACAAGGAATGGTCATCTGCTACAAGGCAATGGTAGATTTCTAGCACCCTAATATTCCAAAGAAATATATCATAGCCCTAAAAGGGCTGAGGTACGACGGAAACATCTTCATATCTCAAGCAGACAAGGGTGGAAGAGTAGTAATCATAAACAGGAGTGAATATGTTGAGAAAATGGACACATTGTTGGCTGACAACTCCACGTACACAAAGAAAAACAAAGATTTCATGAAGACGGAAGATGAAACATTCAAGCAGAAAGCAAAGAAGATCCTAGGCAAGACAGAGAGTGAGAAGAGATAAATGCATCTCTTAGAAGATAATCTTCACACTCCATCCATGAGTGGGATGCCAAAGGTACACAAATCAACGATCCCCATGCGATCTATAATATCAGACATGGGCAGTGCCCCACAGAGATTGGCTAAGGCCCTGGCCAAACCACAAACCCAAGCCTTGGGCTAGATAGGCAACTCACGTCTGAAGAACTCAACAGACCTTATCAGAAGACTACAAGGTGTAAGACTCAAGAACAAGAAGATGGTGAACTTTGATGTAAAATTGCTGTTCACGAATGTACCTACAGATGCTGCTATCAGGGCTGCCACCAGCATGATACAAGAGATTAGAGAATATTATCTCCCCTCCCAAAGGAAGATTACACCAAACTCGTATCATTGTGTATAAGATTCGGCCCGTTTGAGTTCATGGAACAGGAATACTATCAACATAATAGACTGGCCATGGGCTCACCATTAAGCGCTGTCCTAGCTTCCCTAATAATGGAGACATTGAGAAAAAACATTACAAAGGCATCACAGACAAACACTCGACATGGTTGAGATATATGGACGACGTTCAAGCCATAATACCAAGAAGACAAGATATACAGGCGACATTGACGAGACTCAATGGAATACAATGAGATATACAGTTCACATCAGAAGAAAAGCAAAATGGGAAGATATCATTCCTTGGCACTTTGATTTGGAGAGGCGATGAGGGACATAGGGTCTCAGTGTAAAGGAAACAAACCAACAGAGATGATTTTATACACTTCTTCTCAGCATATAACAACAGAGGTGGTAACGAAAACAGGAATAAAAATAGGAGAGAGAGAGATGATAAATGACAGAGGACAGAAACACACAAGAGACAGCAGCATAGTATACTGCATTCCATGTGAGAGGTGAGTAAAGTCTACATAGGTGAAACCGGCAGGGACCTGACAACAAGACTAAATGAACACAAAGCAGATGTCAGAAGCCACAACACAACCAACGTGATAGCAGCACATGCAGAGGAAGCAGGGCACTTGCCCAAATGAAAGCAAACTAAAGTCATCAGCAAAGAAATGGAAAAACAACAGAGAAAAGTAATGGAGGCTGCTTACATCTTATTAGAAAAGAATTTCAACATCACAGCGGGAGTCTACAAATGGGTGGAAGCGGCAGCAAGCCCGGTGAAACAAGAGCAGAACGGGTGGCGGTCGACAGACAGCGATATTGGACCAATCAGAATGCGGCAAGAAGACGTGACCAAGAAGTTAATCCACGAAAACCTTTATAAATGACCTTATAAGGCACCACGGCTCAACGATGATATTTGTATGATTATTCCATTGAGTCATAATCCAGCAGATGTTCTTCACTATGCTTCCAACCAGAAAGCCACCTGTTCGTTATTCGACACTGCCAGTAATCATCGAAGGTCTATCCCTCGACTTTTCTCCTTGGCATACTGCTAATTTTATCCACAGATTTAAGTCTCAAGCCCAAGTTGTACCTGAGTGCACCTGAAGACCTTTGCTACCTTTGCCGACCGTGGCTATCAAATCCACTCATCACCTGCCAACCTTCAAAAAGTAACGCCAGCCTCCACATTGTGTTTCTCAGAAACGTCCACTTGTCTTTCACCACTGAAGAAATTCACCAGGCCCTTAACTGTTCTACCAACTCAATCATTCACGCAGTACATTGTATTACATCTAAGAAAACAGAACTACCCTCATTATTTCTTAAAGTTATAAATACATCGCAGCTTACAGCGGACTTCATTCTTATCTATGGCTGTTCTCTCGACTTCCACCATTTCAATGCGGAAAACCCTACCGAAAGCCTCACCCACCCCAGTCCTAACTAGTACAACTCCTCGTCTCTCACCCGTCTCCTTCCAGAAAACTACAATTCTAAGTATGAAACAACCTTCAATTAATAACCAACAAACCCAGACTACACCTATGACTGAAGACAAGCTACAAGACAAATCAACTCAAACAACAACACCAACCAGAAGGAAGAAAGGAACCCAAACTCAGCTGCCACATACAGCCCCAGTAAAACCCCATACCACTGAGAAATAGCAACAAACGAGTATCCTGTCTCATCTGACACTATTCCCGCCCCTGAAGCCAGACTCACCTTCCGCCCCTTCTCGACAAACTCACCCAATGCTCTTTTCACTGACACCTCCGCCAATTCCCCTACTCAGCCATATGACCTATCCGACGAACTTTCCCCGTTTTCTACATAGCTACCTGCGACCAAGAGGAATCCACGCCTACAAAACAACTCCTTAACTCAAACAAACCATTCGCCAGTTTCCGCAAACTCAAAATACCCAACTAAACACTAATTAGAACCACCTCTCACTTTGCCTACTTCTAACTTGTTTCTTCTCCGAGCACTGGTAATGGATTGGCGCCTAACCTGTGAAAGTGGGTTTTCTCGGTGTACTCCCGTTTCCCCCCACAAAAATTCTAGGCATTGGATTTATTGATCCCTGCCGCCCTGATGGACCGTATGTCCGAGATCGGCCATTTATTTATTTATTGGTTTACTTATCAGTTTTTTCCAGTCAATTGAAGCCCAATATCTCTTATCCACGAGCGGGGTGAAGGAGGATTGTATCTTCGAGCGCCCTTGAGGATTAATTATTTCATTTGAAATAGTTAGTTTTACTTCTAAATAACCGCCAGTCACACACGCGGTGTCATAATCTCCTAAAGAAGACTTGTAGTCGAAACGTTGAAAATAAAAAGATCCTGACATAGCATTCATAGTTTCACAGGCTATTAAGTTTAGTAAATTTGGTAGAGCTTCATGAGGTATAAATGTGTATAAATATTACGTACGTCAGGATTATAATAGGATATTTAAAAATTTTCAAAACAAGAATGTTATACTATATTTTTTTGCTACGTCACACCACCTGGTGCAAAAGTATACGATTATTATGAAAGCAGAAACTGGATTGAAATTATCAATGAAAAAGTAATATATTTAGAAATAATGACAACTCGGAAATTATAATTATGGGAGATTTAAATGCAAGAACAGGAAGCAAACAAGAAGTTATCCATATGGAAGTGAGGTCTATTTTTTAATTAAATTGGTAAATATAACAGACGTACGTGTTTATAGAATAAATTCTAAGGATAAGGTAGTAAACAGTTTTGATAATATATTAACTGAAATATATATATTTGTAACGGTAGACTCTGAGAAGACAGTATCGGAAAATGTACGTTTCTAAATGAAAATTGAAAAGCATAGTTGATTATGTTATGCGTACGTTAAGGTTAAGTAAGATAGAAGAAATTCTGGGTTTTAAAGTGTTAGATAAAGATATAGGATAGCATTAGAACGTATCATATGAATCGTGTATGATGAGACAGAAGAAAGGCTGAATAACTCTGATTCAGTGTTAAGATTAAATGGAAATTGCTCAATTCCTTTCAAGTTTGTAATATATTCAAAAAATGAAGAAATGTTTTCAAACATTTACAGTAGAGTTGAAAAATTTCACAGAAGAACTAAATGTAACTGTTGTAAAAACGATGTATAAAACTTTTATAATAAGAACCAAAGACTTTCATAGGACAGTAAGTCCATGTTAAATCCCATTGTTTGTTTTTTAAATTTCGCGCAAAGCTACACGAGGGCTATCTGCGCTAGCCGTCCCTAATTTAGCAGGGAAGGCAGCTAGTCATCACCACCCACCGCCAACTCTTGGGCTACTCTTTTACCAACGAATAGTAGGATTGACCGTCACATTATAACGCCCCCTCAGCTGAAAGGGCGAGAATGTTTGTTGTGTCGAGGATTCGAACCCGCGACCTGCAGATTGCGAGTCGAGTGCCCTAACCACCTGGCCATGCCGGGCTGTTAAATCCCATATAAAACAAGTAATGAACAGAAAATCCAGACAGGTTGATGGGATTATGACTAAGAATTGGCAAAAAGGAAACAGTTAAGGAACTAAACAGTTTACAAGATCAAATAAACATGTTAAATCCTTATTTTATAAAGATAAATTTTAAAAGTATTTGCAGAAATAAAAAATAATTACATCAAAATTAAATGAAAGAAAAACTTCAGAATAATTTGGATAACCTCAACTTGTTTTTTTCTACAATAAAGGAATTTGAAAATACATCATCGGTAAGAAGGAATGACATTAGTTCAGTTGAGGGGTTTAAATGTTTTCGAAATAGATTGGGATTTAATAATAACAATATAAACACGGATGATATTTCTTGTATTAATGAACACAGTGAGGTAATTAGAATAGATGGTAAAGGAACTACTTTTGAGATGAATGAGATCATAAACAGTTCAGTAACGATAGAAGAAGTTTAAAAGTAACCGAAAGTTTACTGAACAGAAAAGCACCTGGTATTGGCGGTATAACTAATAAAATGTTCCAATTAGATATTGAGAATATAATTCCAGAGTTGTGTAAAAGTTTTAATCTTATTTTGAACAGTAGAGAGTTTCCTGAACAATGAAGTGAAGGAATGATTTGTCCATCATTTACGAAAATGACGTAAATAATCCGAAGTATTATAGAGGAATATAACTCCTAAATGTGACGGGGAAAAATTCACAAAAATGATACATCTTAGATTAAACAACTGTGCAAATATAAATGAGAAATTATATGAAGAATAAGCAGGACACAGAAAGAAGCATTTAACAATTGATCACATTTTTACTCTATGTTGTCTTACTGAAAAATATATATCTAAGAAAAAAATAGAGATTCATTGTGCTTTTATAGGTATCAGTTTGTTTGTTTGCTTGTTTGAAGTTAAGCACAAAGCTACACAAAGGGCTATGTGTACTCAGCCCACCACGCCAATGTGCCACTGAGGGGGGCTATAGGTGTCAGTAAAACTTCTGAAATACTGCGGGTTATAGAAAATGACATAAGATAAAATATTTTTAAAGTTATTGAGAATATGTATAAAAAATGAAATCATGTGTAAGAGCTCAGAAAGGATTAATGGCATTTTTTAAATGTGAAGTGAAAACAAGGCAAGGTTGTATATGATAAGCCCTTTCCTACTTGTTATCTATACAAGTACTAAAAACAGTTTACAAATATAAAATGATGTAGGGATGACAGTGCAAAAAGAAACGCAAACAAGATTATAGGGTTGATACAGCTATACATAGATCATCCCTACATGACTTTCATATTAAAATTTAATGTTACACTATAAAATGCACAAGTACAAAATGGTTACGAGGTCGGTCAATTCGATCGACTTCGTAGCGTGAGATTCTGTAATAGTCAAGACATGTTCTGACTCAACTTGGTTTTCCTTATACGTAAGTCCGAGGCTCTTAGTTACACTACATTGATGCCTATCCTGACATGACAATGATATTATGATAAACAAACTGCATACTAACAGTTAAGAATATATAACTTCCAACTGCAGTAATATTTAAGTCAAGTACGCATTCTACAGCGTAGTCATGAAATTTACGTGTTAATATATTGAAGTCAAAAGTTATAACTTTAAGAAAGAGAGGTATCTTAAGATCATCTGAACATTGGTCTATAAGTAATAAATGGTTGGAAGTAAGATTATTTCATAAGTATCTGGGAAATGCAATAACTGGCAAACTGTCTTACCATGTCATGACAGAACGTTTAGATAAACAAGTTGAAAAGGCGAGTAGTATGGAAAGAAAATATGATTGGAAAATATATGGATTGTTATATGGAATATACTCTCAAATATTTGAGAAAGTGGCAACTCCAATTTTATTGTATGGGTCAGAAATATGGGGTTTTCCTGATTATATATCAATAGAAAAAGTACAAAATACATTTTGTAAATATTATTTAGAGGTCTCAAAGAGTGCTACGAATGTAGCTGTATTAGACAAATGTGAGAAGTTACCTTTAGCTGATAGGTATGAAGTATCGGCTTCAATTTATAAAAATGAAAAATAATAGGTTCCCTAAGGCATGTTATAATAGGGTTAAATGCTTAGATGAAAAAAGGAGAGGAACACGGGCAAGTAAAATAATGCACTGTCTTTTTACATATGGATTTGGTTATGTATGGGAGCCACAACAGATTGGAAATGAAAAACATTTTCTAAAGGAATTTAAGCAAAGTCTTGAAAATGCATATATCCAAAACTGGTATTCATGTTCATGTGATTTCAATAAATTTGATAAATATATTACTCTTAAATCAGTTATAGAGCCAGAAAATATTTGTTTACACAATTCGGAAAGTTTAAAAGGTCAACTTTGGCAACAATACATATCTCAAATCGTAATTTCGAATCAGATATAGACCATTATGAAAACATAGATGTATTACAAAGATGGTATAATTATAGTCGTAAAAATTAAGTAAGAGTTATAGAAGATGAACATCATGTTATCTTTGTTGTCCAGGAGTTAAGGAATATACACATATCTAAATATTACTACATTCAACCTAGTTAGTATATGTATAACTAATTATTAAAAACACAAAATCTAGAAATATTGAACAGTTTAAGTATATTTACTTCTAAAATATATTGAGAATGAAACAAAAATGTACGATAGCATGACTACCAAAGCCCTTTAAATGAATATTAAAGAAATGTTAATCTAAACTTAAACTGTTTTGATTTAATGAGCCAGCGACTTAAATCGTTTGAAATAAAACTATTATTAATATTCTAATCATACTAACGTCAAGTTTCTTCTCTCCAACCACTTCTAAGCAAACTTCCAAAATTCCTTATTTTTATTAACTAATCATGTTACATTCCATACTAATGTCAAGAACCTTTCTTTCGTTGTTGTTTTCTTATTTTCTTATTTGTTATTTAATGCTATATGTTGACCCCTTTTTCCTGTGCACTATTTCTCTTTCCTTTCGCCTGTTTTGTTATGTTGTTTTCAATTTCTTTTCTTCCTCATTTGTTGTTTCGGTAATATTCCTTCATTTCTTTTTTTACTATCTATTCAACTTAGATCCTTTCCTCAGTTTTTGACATATTTTCTAATCACTTTGCCTGTTCAAAATTATTATATCTCACATTAATTTTTTTCCCATTCTTCCCCCATGTTTTGGTCTTGGCCATTTTAAGCATTTTCTTTCTTATGCCTTTAATTTATACTGAGAAATCTCCTTCAATATATATTTCCACATATTTCATTCATGTTTTTCCTTGAAATTTCGTCCTATTTTTTTGTTCAAATTGTACAATTATAAGTTTCGGACACCTTCTTCCTTTCATGCCTACTTGATTTGCTCAAGCAATTCTCAATAACATTCACCCATATTTCTCCAAGTCAACTTCATGTCAAGTTTATTTTATTTTATAGTGCCTTGCAAAAGTATTCACCCTCTGCAAAGTTTTCATCTTTTGTTGCCGTCTGAGCTTGCAGTCATGAAACTTTCAAATGGAACTTTATATTTAGAATCTACACAATCTACCCCCAACTGAGAAAGCTAAAAAAAAACGCTGATATTATGTGAGTAAGCTAGGTTTTCAAAGAAAATTAGAACAATCTTAATTGCATAAGTATTCAACCTCTTTGTTATGGCAATCCTAAGTCAGTTCAAGTGCAAAAAATTAGCTTGAAAGGTCACAAATTTAGTGTAATGGTTTCTGTCTGCGTGTAATCAAAGTGGTTTAACTTGACTTCAGAGTATATGCATCTGTTCAAGTCACAATTCACATAGTGATACGACAAACCAACTACGAAGACCAAGGAGCTTTCCAAACAAGTCAGTAATAAAGTAGTAGAGAAGCACAAATCAGGAGAAGGCTATAAGAAAATTTCAAAGTCGCTGATTATCCCTTTGAGTACTGTGAAGTCCATCATTAAGAAGTGGAATATGCTTCATACCACCCAGTCACTAACCAGATCAGGCCGCCCTTCCAAAATAAACAGCCAGGCAAGCAGGAAACTGGTTGGAGATGCCACTGTGAAGCCAACAGTGACTTTGAAAGATTTGAAAAGTTCCATATCTGAGATGGGAGTCAATGTTCATACATCGACAATATTCCGGCCTCTACATAAAGCTGGCCTGTATGGGCGAGTGGCAGGAAAGAAGCCATTACTGAAAATAAATCATCTTAAATCTTGTATGGAGTTTGCGACAAAACATATAAATGATGTTGCAGACATGTGACAGAAGGTTTTTTGTGGGCAGATGAGACAAAAATTGAGCTTTATGGTTTAAATTCAAAGCCTTACATCTGGCACAAGCCCAACACAGCACATCACCAAGTCAACACCATCCCAACTGTCAAACATGGTGGTGGCAGCATCACGTTATGGGGATGCTTCTCATCAGCAGGAACTGGGAAGCTTGTCAGGACTGAGGGGAAGATGGATGGTGCGAAGTACAGGCGAATCCTAAAGGAAAACCTGCTTGAGTCAGCCAAGAATCTAAAACTTGGTCGAAAATTCACCTTTCAGCAGGACAATGACTCGAAGCACAAGGCCAAAGCCACACTGGGCTGGTTTCAAAAGAAGAAAGTGAATGTCTTGGATTGACCCAGTAAAAGTACTAACTTGAATCCAATGACGAGAAAACTTATGACGAGACTTGAAGATTGTAATTCATCAACGATTCCCAACGAAGAATGGGCAAAAATTACACCATCCCACTGTGCAAAGCTGATAGAGACCTATCCAAAAAGACTCACAGCAGTAACTGCTGTCAAAGATGCTTCCACCAACTACTGACTTAAGGGGCTGAATACTTATACAATCAGCAACTTTCAATTTATATATTTTGTTTGCAGGTTTTTTGACATTCAACCTCCTTCACACATAACAGTGTTAAGTTTGATCATTAGTTTTGAATAAAAACAAGTTGTTTACATTTTTTTGTATTTAATGAAAATGTGACATTATTGGTAGAAGTGAATGCTTTTGCAAGACACTTTATCTCTATCACTATGCACGAATAGTATACGAAAATAATAATTTGTATAGCATACAGCACGTGCACGCAATGTGCACAGTAAAAATATTATATATAATAACCACTTTTACAAAGATCAACAGCATAGTAAGTCAAGAAATTTTCATGTATAACATCCAACTTAATCGATTTCACTCATTCTGACTCAACCAATAACATCATCAATTTACTGAGACGCTGCTCTGCCATGATGCTACAATGCTAAGCTTCAACGCCAAGAAAAGACACTCACAAGAACAAGATGTAACTGGCAGACTTAGAATCATACGATAAAAGAGCTTAAGTTTGGATACATCTTTTGAGCCCCTCCTTTGCCATACGCAAGTAAATCTGATGAATTCGTTTCACTTTGAACAACTTTTGCAGCTGATCGAGCAAACAGCTTGTATTTAGAAACCAAAAGTTCACAGTTGATATTGAAGAAGTCCTATCTTGCAACATAAGGCTTTTCTCTGTATTTGGAGACACTAAAAATATAATAATGCGTAATTACTAGAAAAAAAAGCATTGGATACTTCTTGAAGGGTAGAGGAGGATGTTTAGTTTGAAATAAAAGAATTTCAATGTTATTAAAGCTACTGTTTAGTATGGGGCTGGAAGTGAATAGCGAAATGACTTTTTCTGTCAAATATAAATTCATAATGTAATTAGAGGTACATTTGAAATTATACTCTTTCCAACTTTATACTTTAAAATATCCAAAAGAGGTTCCGGTTCTCAGATCTGGCAGAAATTAAGCACTGAAAATCATGTATATCAAAAGTGGAAACAAGTTTCCAGAAAATTGATTTATTAGAGCATATAACATCAAATCTGGTACTTCATAAAAGAACAATCCATGTGACTCGTTTATAATCATTGCTAGTTAATATGACCCGAGTTTTAAAATTTTGATTCAATGTCCAGGAAACATGTGCAGTGAGATATTCTGAGTGTGTGATACCAATACTGTACATTCTTCTTTCATTTGTTGCAGAATCCTACTCTAACGTTTCGTTATTTCTCATGCTTTCCAGTCCTGAAACCGACACTTTAACAGGATCCAAAGAATTGGGGGCAGGCTCCTATGATACGGTTCCCCTACAAACGCATGTTCTTATGACCAGAGAGGAAAAGCAAGCGGTGGTGGCTGTAATGATTGAAACTCCTCCAAAACATTCTTCAGAGAAAGAAATGTTCTGCTGAGCCTGAAATATTTGACCCATAGTTGCAAAAATTCCAGAGGTCACTGCTTAAACCCATTTGTTACAAGCTGGTAGTCAGGGATATTCACGCCCTGATACTATGGTTAGCACTTCTCCAACTAACTTAAATTAGTGGGACACAGATTCGTTCTGGCCATCATTCCAGGTGGTACAGTAGTATCATCAAATTAGAGAGTAACCTGGTAAGAAGCCAAAGATAGTAGTTTGTCAGAAACTGTATCATGATCCAGACTCTCCTATGACCCAAGTCTGGCATAAAGAAAGAGACTAGGCATATAATTGTACACGGTAAACAACAACAATCTTTATTCAAAACAAAAACCATATTTAAAAGTAAAACAAAGGCAAGTGCTTAATGCATGTTTGGTTAAACTATAAAGAGATAACTTTATTGGGTTTTTCTCAAAAGTTTAAGTTTTAAGTTATGTTATAAAACAGGTTTTGATAGTCAAATTTAGTACAACGTGAACGTATAAAACTCAAAGTTAGTCTCCAAAAGTTGAAAAGCTACAAAACTGTAGAAAAACAAAAAGAACACTCTTTCTAAAATCTAAATCTATCTGTAAAAACTTTACAATCTACATGAAAACATAGCAATATATTCAATATACACGTACTCTCACTCTAGTTGCATTTGCCATCAACGTGAATGAAACCCACTCTTATTTTAACAAGGGTTATCGTACCCTCTGTTATCACCCAGTTTACCATCAAATTTACCAATTTTTGCTATCTGTAGCATGTCTCAGTAATATTTCTTAATGGGGAGCACACATGATGTCATTGGTGACTCATCCATTCCCTTGAAAGCTAAGGCAAGAGAAACTTAGTAACTCTCTTGACTGACTCTATTGTTATAACATTGTTCTTTCATTGGCAGTTTTTTAAATCCAATCCATGTAAATAATAACAATAGTTTATTTCTTCCTTAACGTTTTTATAAGCTTGAACATTGTAGTAACTTTTAGACCACGTTTACTGATGACACTAACTCCACTACATTAACGTAAAAATGAAATTATTTTTATAACTTCATGGCTTAAATGCAAATGCATTGACTTATTCACACTACCAGCAAGAAACAATTCGTTGTCTATCTTCTTGGTGGTTCCCTGTTTCACTAGAAGCTTACTTAGCCAACTGACTGGCTCAGTTATTTATAATTTATATTTATAATTAAACCCTTGTCCTGATAGTTTGCAATATTCTAGGATTAACGTGATCTTAACTTCATGTGCCCTTTAGCCAACATCTATATTATAGCAATAAAAATATAGCTTATAACACTGTATTAAGACCAACACAAACCTTTTGCTTGTAGTGAAGCACAAGACTATACAATGAGCTATATGTGCTGTACCCACCATGGGTATCGAAACCCGTTTGCTAGCATTATAAGTCCACAAACTTAATGGTGTGCCAATAGGAGGAGGAACAACAGAAAGCATACAGAAATTTTCTTTAAAATCTTTAGTTACTAATGGGCAGAAAATATATTGTATCTTTTGCATAGTACAAAATTGATACTTCAGAGTTAATAGATAGAGTATTTCAAAATAAATGACAAATTAGTTTTTGTTTCAGTATTACAAATGTGTTCTTTAAATGTCGGTAATAAATGAAATTTTTAACTTCTACAGGGGAGCAACCATGCTAATTAGTCCACGATAATATAAAAATTAACTAGTAAAACTGGGGATCATCTTTAAACTCATGGGTGTCCGAACAAAAAAAATGTAACCGTAGAATATAAAATAATATTTCATGTGGAAAATTCTAAATATCTATTTGGTTAAACTATAGATAACTTCATTTTTACTCTCTACTAAAATCAATTTGAATTTATTTGTTTATTTGTCTGTTTTAGCACAAATTTACACAATAGGCTATCTCCACTCTTTTTAATCATTGTAACCAAATCGCACAAACTTACCGCTGACCCACTAGGGTACAAATAATTAATCTAAACAAACATATTCCTGTACAGGACTCATCATATTTTAGACCTGGAAGAGTAACTAAAAACTTGGGAACTTTTCCATAACTGCAAATGTATTGTCGATAAAAAAAAAAAGTAAATTAGATGATTCACCAAAATTTTCTTTAGATGAATAGTAGAAACATGTAAAAGTTGTGTGAATTTTTTCAAGTACAAGAGTGTGAACGCAACAAGTCCCAAAGTATCCAACTTACTATAAAACTTTTAGCTCCAAGAAACACAACTGGAGACGATTATATCATGATATTCGTTATGATCAAATGTGTTTTAAAAACACTTTAGGAGGAGGTGCTTGAATTAAATTTACATTAGTTGGGCAGGGAATCATAACAAAGTGAAAACTTCTCTTGACACCAAAGATAAGGTCAGAAATTAAATTTTAAACTATATACATAATGTTTAGGCAGATAGTTTGTTTGTTTGTTT
>NW_013666568.1:34791-39461 GCF_000517525.1 Limulus polyphemus | reverse complement strand
CGCCCCCACGGCTGAAAGGACGAGCATGTTTGGTGTAAGAGGGATTCGAACCCGTGACCCTCAGATTGCGAGTCGAGTGCCTTAACCACCTGGCCATGCCGGGCCATTTAGGCAGATAGAAGGGCTACAATAACATAGAATTAGGCAACCCTATTGCAATGCTAGTAGTCCACTATTATATTTCAAAAATATATATTTCAATGTACATGCTTGCTGTCTATTACCACATGCAATACAGGTGGCAATAGGCACATCGAAAATACAAACGACACATGATATAAAACTACGAGCTCTAGTGGCGAACTGTTATTGGCCAATAAAACTTCATCAAGGATTTTTGTATGTACTTACGTTTAAATATTATTATGTGTTTCAGTTTACACACTTTGTAGGTCTATTAGGTTCATAGTTGTGCATGTAATATTTAGTCCACAATGAGTGCACACAACGCACAGATTAGCAAGGACCAACCACAGCATTATCGTTTAGATTAAAATTAATGTAACAGAGACAACACTCGATCGTCAGGTAATATTAATGGTGCATAACAATGTCTAATAACAAAAATATTCAAAGAAAGCTTTAGAAAAAAGATTACTGACTGATTGATTGGGGGGAGGTAAATGGTCGTACCTCTTCAGTGCATCGGTTGAGAGGTTTTGCTAGGTTAGAAATTCACCGATTTATGAGTATTGTGAATTCTTTTATGTGCATTAAGAAAGGAAGGAACCCCAGAAGAAGCATAACGGACTGTTATGGCAGAGCGCACAACAAAATTAATCTTTGATCTGATATAATTTCCAAAGCAAACTAGCTAGATCCCGTTCTTGTGTTATGTGCTGTATTTTCAATGTTTCAATTTAAATGTTAGCTAAAGGGCACATGAAGTTAAGATCTAGTAAAATAGTCTAAGATCTAGATGTGTAGTTTAATTATAAATGCGAGTTAAGTTTCAGTTAATTCAGTACCAGTCAAAGTGAAGTATTAATGGGAAGTTATTGAGTATTCAGTGAGAGTTATTGCATCTGTTCTGTAATTCAGTTGCTTGATGAGTTACATTTTTGTTTATCTAACAAAGTCACAGTTTATACTGAAACTTTGTATTTGAGGTTAGGTTTACATTTAGTTGTGGAGTTAAGTGCTGAAATGTTGTTTGTGCAGTTAGGCCGACTACTTGTGTCAAAGTGAATGTACCGTGTAGAAATATATAAGAAAGAGCTAATTTTTTATTGGTACGTGAACTAGGTTTTGCATTATTTTCACAAATAGTTTAAAAGAATTCCTCTAATGAAACATTGATGTCAGAGGTGGGATTTGTTTGATGAGAATGAAATAGAATTTTGACTAAACCTCAATTTGAAAATGATGACAACCCAATCACGAAGTGAGATTGAAATACTAATAGAAATGAGGAAGCCAGTGATGTACATACCACTGTAGCAGCCAAGCACTGTTATGGGGACTGGGAGCCAAAAGAGCTCAGGCCGAGAGAAAAGTAGTAAAAAATATTTCTTACCTTACACCCATACAAATAATCCGTAATCACTGATTGGTCAAAAGCCAACGGAGCTTCAGCATCGATAGGACTGTCGTTGCTTTGCTAAGGGACTTCACTTATACCAACGAATAAGTTATACAGAGTTTAAACTCCCATTGAAACATATTGAAAAATCGATTTACTAGAGACATCTAGCAGATGGAATGGAGATGCTAGTGTAACATGCTGTTACGTATCTGCTTGTTTGTTAATTTCCGGTAGAAATTCTTTCTGAGGAACTTCAGTGATACAAGTCCCTTCTTGAATAAACCAGTTTATTCTTTCTCGATACAAACTTTTAGTACACAGTAATTCCACAATCATTACGTTTGTCGTCACTTTAAACTTAACAACTTTTATAATACACACTATAAATCACAGCGATTCACAATCTCGATAACTTCACTCTCTACGAGTGCAAAACACACACTAGCTCGAAACAGAATCGTCAATTACCCGAAACTCACCATGACTACTGTTTGCTTAACCCTCGGCTTTTCTCTGCCAGGCTTATATACTAACAAAAAAATCTCCAAAATTCGGAAACTCCCCGATAATTCGAGAAACTTCACGCACGCTACCAGCGCCAAACGCGCCAGCAACGTCACGTGACTTCCACTGTCGTAACAATGTAAACAAATTCTGTTACTTTTTTGTCTGGCAAACTCCTCATTGTCGCATTCTGCATTCTTTCACGAGATATACAGATTTTGAATCTATCCTTACATTTTGAAATCAAGTTAAAGCACAAAGTAAACTTAATATAACTGGTTTATGTTGTTAAACAAAGTATTTTATAATGAAAATATGATGGTAACAATTAACATCAAGTACATACATATATCAATGCATTGTTAGCTATGGTTTTATCAGGTCTATTTGCTTCACTATGATATACCATGTTCATTATAACAACTATCAAATTTACCATAGGTCAGTGACAATAATTAGGGTATACTTCAGACACACACGTTGATTGGCTGCCACATGGGGAGGCAAGAGGTCGATAAGATGGTATCAAATTTTCACGAAGTGGAACCAGAGGGCGCATTGCTATGGTTATATTGCTAGACCGCCATGACAGGTGGATGTTGTTATGCTGCCAGGACAAATGATGACAGAGTGGGCTACAAAGTGGACTAGAGGGCACATTGGTATGATGAAGAGCGTGCAGATAGTTAGCGGACGAACCACTAGAAGGTGACAACATGACATTAACTTTATAGTAAGAATCAATCTTGAAATTAACAATTTAATCTAATTTGTATAACACTGTGTTTAAAACTACCAATACTGAATTTTTTCCAACTTCGGGTCCACTCAGGCAGCAGACAACTTCCGTCATCAAGTGTCATGGTGCCATGACAACATACTCTTGTCATGGCGGCCTAACAAAGCACCATGTCGTCATCTTATGGACCTTCCTGAGGCATCCAATTAGCACGTATGTCTGAAGAACCTAGTGAACTACTAGTGAGATAGTAAAATATTTGGTAAATGAATTGGTAAATATTGTAGTGTCAGCGGAGGTCACGTGACTAGTATCACGCCACGTCCTTCTCGAACGTTCACGTCCCTTCCTTAATTGTCGAGAACCTACTAGATAAGTCGTAGTCTTGTATATATAAACCGGTAAGAACTGAACGTGATGTAATGAGTAATTGAATGTAATGAGTAAGAATATTGTTGAGCACATGAGAAGTTCGTTGTGAATTATAGCGTTCGTTATAGAGCGACTGTTGAAATTAAGTGTATCGCAAAGTTGTATTCAAAAAGAATAAACCAGTTTTATTTAAGAAAGAACTTGTGTCGGTAAAGTTTCTTCTGTAAGAATTTTTACGGAAAGTTAACTAACGATCGGAGACGTAACAATATATATATATTAAGCCACCCACAACTATTTCTGTATCTTTCCAATAATTCCAACATAAATCGTTAATTATACAAAATGTAGAACAGAAGAACCTAATTTGTCTAAGCCTATCACCACTACTTCTTTGCTGTGTGTTGCTGCAGGATCTTCCTAGATTACTTCAGCCATGTCACTATCAAATCCAGTTCCAGAGTATATATTGAGAATTTTTTTCCATGTGAAGACATGAAGATCCCTATGTACTACATGACAACTACTACACCAGAGGTTAAACTACCAGTAACAACAAGGATGATTACCATTGTAACACCAATAATTGAAATACTCAAAACAGTAGCTCTTAGCAACAAATCTACATTTGATGACTGGGTCACAGCAAATCACATTACTCCAGCATAACCTGAGGAATTGGTGGTTGGAAGATCTCTCATGAACCTGAAGAATAAATATATCATACATGATTTTACCTGATAAAGACTTAAATCAGCTGGTGATAAAATGAAAAGTTGCTATCATGTTAATGCTGACAAGACTGGATTTCATCAAGGTGACAATTCTCATTGCGAGAATCTTCAAAGTTAGGTGGATATTAGAAAGGAACATACAGTGTACTAAACTTAACCAATGTGTGATTCACAGAATCCAGATGGACAGGTGATACAAGCCAGGAGTCGTCCACTGAGGTTGTCTCTGGAAGTATGCTGGTGAGAGAACAGCCAACTGGGTAACTCCCAAGAAGAAGCTGTCAGCAGAGAGTCAATCTGCCAAGGAGCCCAGGTTTCCTGTTTAGATCACTTCCAGAGGATCATCAAGGATAGAGCTACCAGTAGATTCACTCAACCACTTGCTTAAGGAAAATTCCCTCAGTGAAGGAACAGCAAGCGACAACAAAGGACAATATGCCATCCTATTTGTATACCACAAGCCTTGGAAATGAAATCCACCAACAAGACTTTATGAATGAGAAGTTTAGTGTAGTGTATCGTTACGCCTCCAGTCGTTAGTTAATTTTCCGTAAATTCGTTCCGACGAAACTTTAGCGACACAAGTCCTTTCTTAAATAAAACTGGTTTATTCTTTCTGAATATAACTTTACGATATACTTATTTTCAACAGTCGCTCTATAACAAACGCTCACGTCTCACGTGGCCAACAATATTTTATCCCCATACATTCAATTACTCATTGCACCCTGTTGTCCCATCACGTTGTCAACATCTTATATATACAAGACTAACACATATCTAGTAGTCTCCCGAT
>NW_013666568.1:31828-34711 GCF_000517525.1 Limulus polyphemus | reverse complement strand
ACCTCGCTGACGCAACAGTATAATTTATGTATTAGGACTGCTCCAGATACTTCACAATCCAAGAAGAGGGCGGATGTTGCAAGCTATGTTTCAATATTTTAGATTAGATATTAGCTAGGGGAGTATGAGATCTAGATGGGTACTTTAGTTATAAATATAAGCAAATTTAAGTTTGTTCAGTGCCAGTCAAAGTGAAGGACTTATTGAGAAGTTATCAAATGCACATTGAAAGTTATTACATCAGTTCTGTTTGTCAGTTACTTGATGAGTTACACATTTGTTTATGTAACAAAAATAGTTGCTTGGACGTACGTCTCGCAGTTTATCTTGAAACGTTGTATTTGAGGCCAGGCTTAGAATTAATTGTGTAGTTAACCACTGAAACAATGTTTGTACACTTAAGCCTACGTTTGTTTGTTTCTTTTTGAATTTCGTGCAAAGCTACACGAGGGCTATCTGTGCTAGCTGTCCCCAAGTTAACAGTGACAGACTAGAGGGAAAAAAGTTAGTCATCACCACCCACCGCCAACAGTTGGGCTACTCTTTTACCAACGAATAGTGGGATTAACCGCACATTATAACGCCTCCGAGGCTGAAAAGGCGAGTAGGTTTTATGGGACGAAGATTCGAACTCGTAACCCTCAGATTGCGAGTCAAGCGCCCTGCTCACCTGGTCATGCCGGGCTAAAACAATTCTCAGTATTTGGTTTTAAGTTTATTTGTTTGTAGTGAAGCACAAACCTACACAATAGGCTATTTGTGCTCTGCCCACCACGAGTATCGAAACCCAGTTTCTAGTTTTGCAAGTCCAAAGACATGCCGCTGTGTCACTGGGGGGGCAAAAATGAACGTAGTCTGTAGAAGCTTTATAAAAGAAATATACTAATTTGTTATTGTTACATGGACTGGACTTTACATTATTTTCACTAAGTAACCCAAAAGAACCCGCCAAACTTTTTAACAGAATGTAAATAAAAGTACAAAAAACTTTTAGCGATCAGTGAACATATTCTTTTTAAACACCATTCAGAAAATTACTTACCATCATAAGACCAAAATCAGTCAGTTGCAACATATTAAAACTTCGGTTTTGCTATAATAATTTTAAAAGTAAAATTTTGACATATATTAGATAAAAGTTGCACACAATTTTTATTCGTAATACGACGTTCTGTAGATCTTCTCTGGCTTTACTAAATTTAATTTATATTTTCTGTTTATTTTTTATGTATATATGCATTTATTCCACTCATTTTTTTCATTAAGATATTATTATCCTTATATAGTTCTAAAATCCAATATTTTTAATTATATTTCATTTTAATAAATATGCTAGGGGACCGCCTCATCTAGCGGGTTAAGAACGCGGTTACTACCATTATTCTTTGTAGTGAAGCTAGCAAAAATCAAAACAGAGAATAGAAGTTTGAACTTTAAAAAGGTTTTACTTTTAGGCCTAATCGTATTACATCGGTTATCACAGCAAAGTAAGTGATGTAATACATTTCAAGTAATACTACTAATAGTAATACACTAAATTACAAGAAAACGATTATTGTTTCTGGTAATAGTGTAGTACTCTTGTCGCCCTCAATAACAAACAAGGATGACTGGTGCCAATAGTAGTGGAAATAGTGCTATAGAAATAGTATCACTATCAGGCAGACGGTAGAACTACCTGTGTAGGGATGGCTCAGATTGTTCTAATGTTTATTGAAATGGTATTTTAAACATCTCCTGAATAGGTCATCAGAACTTTACAATACTATACAGTGTTTCCTTTTATAACAATATCTGTAATGACCGAGTCAAAAGTTTTAGGAATGTCTGTAAACATCATAGTTTGATTTTCTTTATTTCTACTTCTTTTTTTTATTATTATATGATAACTTTGAAAACAAAACAATGGTATCAACCAATTTCACTGAGGTAACAGTTTCAAATGGAGTAACTATTATTAATAACTAGCAGTAATTAAAAAAGACCATAATTATAGTGTAAACTATGTTAT
The DNA here is from genome assembly GCF_000517525.1 of Limulus polyphemus. Taxonomy (NCBI): domain Eukaryota; kingdom Metazoa; phylum Arthropoda; class Merostomata; order Xiphosura; family Limulidae; genus Limulus; species Limulus polyphemus. The sequence goes on along the minus strand of NW_013666568.1, from coordinate 32,700 downwards.
CATTACCCCTTAAAATTAGCTTTCTTACATGGTGAAGCAGGAATTATCAGTCAATAATAGATAAATAATAAATATTACACTTTAAACCTCATTGTATTTAGAACTTTGTTATAAATATAACCTTCCTATGTCTGTGGAAACTGCATTAAAAAAGGAAGTAAATGTAAGGATGGCTAATACTAATAAAGTAATATCAAATCCTTCACAAAGAATGGAAATAAGGTAGTAGGGATGGCATTTGCATCATTCCTACATTATGTAGGGATGATGTAAATGCAGTCCCTACTGCCTTGTTTGCACTGTTTTTGAAGGATTGGTATTAGCCATCCTCACATTTACTTCCTTTACTTGTTACTATTAGGATTACGCCTAATACAACTTACAGGTCTTACCTGGGGCATATGATTACAGTTACTAAGCGCCAATTAAAAAGAGAGGAAATTGCATTTAGTACTCTTTTTACTGTGAATACATTTTTCTTGATATGTTTGAGGGCAACAAAAAAATTAAACATTTTCAAAGTCTGATTTACTTTTCTTATAAAGTTGGCTCAGAATTCTGGATGAAGTTTTGAATTTTTACATTAATTAATGATTAACTAAGTTTATGGTAATTATTCCAAAAATAGGCAATGATATTCCTTCAGTGTCTTGTTCTTTCACTCATTCAAAACCTATGTAGAGCTTGATAAATCATAAAATGTACACAAATGATAAAGAAGTTGTGATCAAATGAGGAATTATATGAATATAATTTTTAAGTAAAGGCAAGATTATAGAAAACTATTTCTTCTACCAAAGACTCCTCACCCACAAAAAAAAACAACACAGAAAGGAATAAATATTTATTAATTCAGCCTAAATATAATCCTT